>NW_025334736.1:0-52774 GCF_014858855.1 Bufo gargarizans | reverse complement strand
GCACCACGACTCCTGCTGGATCTTCTGACCCCCGGGGCGGAAGATGGAACTGAGGCCGGTAGCTCACCTCCCCTACCTCCCGCCGGCCTACCCCGGGAAGCAGGATCCTGGGTCTTCAGTCGCTTCATAGCCCAGGACCCCACCACCTCCCTGGGGAGAGAGAGGCAGGGCCTGGGCTGGGATAGATGGAAAAATCCCTGGAAGTCTAATTGCAATCAGCAGGAGCTCCTCCACACACAACCACACCCGACCACTGGCTCCTGCACACTGAGGATTACACCCAGTATACAGGACAGGAGAAGTGGTACTGTGCAGTGTATATATACAGAATAAGAGCAGATACTGAGGATTACACCCGGTATACAGGACAGGAGAAGTGGTACTGTGCAGTGTATATATATACAGAATAAGAGCAGATACTGAGGATTACACCCAGTATACAGGGCAGGAGAAGTGGTACTGTGCAGTGTATATATACAGAATAAGAGCAGATACTGAGGATTACACCCGGTATACAGGACAGGAGAAGTGGTACTGTGCAGTGTATATATATACAGAATAAGAGCAGATACTGAGGATTACACCCGGTATACAGGACAGGAGAAGTGGTACTGTGCAGTGTGTATATATACAGAATAAGAGCAGATACTGAGGATTACACCCAGTATACAGGACAGGAGAAGTGGTACTGTGCAGTGTATATATACAGAATAAGAGCAGATACTGAGGATTACACCCGGTATACAGGACAGGAGAAGTGGTACTGTGCAGTGTATATATATACAGAATAAGAGCAGATACTGAGGATTACACCCAGTATACAGGGCAGGAGAAGTGGTACTGTGCAGTGTATATATACAGAATAAGAGCAGATACTGAGGATTACACCCGGTATACAGGACAGGAGAAGTGGTACTGTGCAGTGTATATATATACAGAATAAGAGCAGATACTGAGGATTACACCCGGTATACAGGACAGGAGAAGTGGTACTGTGCAGTGTGTATATATACAGAATAAGAGCAGATACTGAGGATTACACCCGGTATACAGGACAGGAGAAGTGGTACTGTGCAGTGTATATATACAGAATAAGAGCAGATACTCAGGATTACACCCAGTACACAGGACAGGAGAAGTGGTACTGTGCAGTGTATATATATACAGAATAAGAGCAGATACTCAGGATTACACCCAGTATACAGGACAGGAGAAGTGGTACTGTGCAGTGTATATATATACAGAATAAGAGCAGGTACTGAGGATTACACCCGGTATACAGGGCAGGAGAAGTGGTACTGTGCAGTGTATATATACAGAATAAGAGCAGATACTGAGGATTACACCCGGTATACAGGACAGGAGAAGTGGTACTGTGCAGTGTATATATATACAGAATAAGAGCAGATACTGATGATTACACCCAGTATACAGGACAGGAGAAGTGGTACTGTGCAGTGTATATATATACAGAATAAGAGCAGATACTGAGGATTACACCCGGTATACAGGACAGGAGAAGTGGTACTGTGCAGTGTATATATACAGAATAAGAGCAGATACTCAGGATTACACCCAGTACACAGGACAGGAGAAGTGGTACTGTGCAGTGTGTATATATACAGAATAAGAGCAGATACTCAGGATTACACCCAGTACACAGGACAGGAGAAGTGGTACTGTGCAGTGTATATATATACAGAATAAGAGCAGATACTCAGGATACACCCAGTATACAGGACAGGAGAAGTGGTACTGTGCAGTGTATTATATACAGAATAAGAGCAGATACTGAGGATTACACCCGGTATACAGGACAGGAGAAGTGGTACTGTGCAGTGTGTATATATATACAGAATAAGAGCAGATACTGAGGATTACACCCAGTATACAGGACAAGAGAAGTGGTACTGTGCAGTGTATATATATACAGAATAAGAGCTGGTACTGAGGATTACACCCGGTATACAGGACAGGAGAAGTGGTACTGTGCAGTGTATATATACAGGACAGGAGAAGTGGTACTGTGCAGTGTGTATATATACAGAATAAGAGCAGATACTGAGGATTACACCCGGTATACAGGACAGGAGAAGTGGTACTGTGCAGTGTATAATACACAGAATAAGAGCAGATACTGGGGATTACACCCAGTATACAGGACAGGAGAAGTGGTACTGTGCAGTGTGTATATATACAGAATAAGAGCAGATACTGAGGATTACACCCAGTATACAGGACAGGAGAAGTTGTACTGTGCAGTGTATTTATATACAGAATAAGAGCAGATACTGAGGATTACACCCAGTATACAGGACAGGAGAAGTGGTACTGTGCAGTGTGTATATATACAGAATAAGAGCAGATACTGAGGATTACACCCAGTATACAGGACAGGAGAAGTGGTACTGTGCAGTGTATATATATATACAGAATAAGAGCAGGTACTGAGGATTACACCCGGTATACAGGACAAGAGAAGTGGTACTGTGCAGTGTATATATACACAGAATAAGAGCAGATACTGAGGATTACACCCAGTATACAGGACAGGAGAAGTGGTACTGTGCAGTGTATATATAAGAATAAGAGCAGATACTGAGGATTACACCCAGTATACAGGACAGGAGAAGTGGTACTTTGCAGTGTATATATATACAGAATAAGAGCAGATACTGAGGATTACACCCAGTATACAGGATAGAAGTGGTACTGTGCAGTGTGTATATATACAGGAGAAGTTGTACTGTGCAGTGTGTATATATACAGGACAGGAGAAGTGGTACTGTGCAGTGTATATATATACAGAATAAGAGCAGATACTGAGGATTACACCCGGTATACAGGACAGGAGAAGTGGTACTGTGCAGTGTATATATACAGAATAAGAGCAGATACTGAGGATTACACCCAGTATACAGGACAGGAGAAGTGGTACTGTGCAGTGTATATATATACAGAATAAGAGCAGATACTGAGGATTACACCCAGTATACAGGACAGGAGAAGTGGTACTGTGCAGTGTGTATATATACAGAATAAGAGCAGATACTGAGGATTACACCCGGTATACAGGACAGGAGAAGTGGTACTGTGCAGTGTATATATATACAGAATAAGAGCAGATACTGAGGATTACACCCGGTATACAGGACAGGAGAAGTGGTACTGTGCAGTGTATATATATACAGAATAAGGGCAGATACTGAGGATTACACCCAGTATACAGGACAGGAGAAGTGGTACTGTGCAGTGTATATATATATACAGAATAAGAGCAGACACTGAGGATTACACCCGGTATACAGAACAGGAGAAGTGGTACCTTGCAGTGTATATATACAGAATAAGAGCAGATACTGAGGATTACACCCGGTATACAGGACAGGAGAAGTGGTACTGTGCAGTGTATATATATACAGAGTAAGAGCAGACACTGAGGATTACACCCAGTATACAGGACAGGAGAAGTGGTACTGTGCAGTGTATATATACAGAATAAGAGCAGATACTGAGGATTACACCCAGTATACAGGACAGGAGAAGTGGTACTGTGCAGTGTATATATATACAGAATAAGAGCAGATACTGAGGATTACACCCGGTATACAGGACAGGAGAAGTGGTACTGTGCAGTGTGTATATACAGAATAAGAGCAGATACTGAGGATTACACCCGGTATACAGGACAGGAGAAGTGGTACTGTGCAGTATATATATATATACAGAATAAGAGCAGATACTGAGGATTACACCCAGTATACAGGACAGGAGAAGTGGTACTGTGCAGTGTATATATACAGAATAAGAGCAGATACTGAGGATTACACCCAGTATACAGGACAGGAGAAGTGGTACTGTGCAGTGTATATATATACAGAATAAGAGCAGATACTGAGGATTACACCCAGTATACAGGACTGGAGAAGTGGTACTGTGCAGTGTATATATATATACAGAATAAGAGCAGATACTGAGGATTACACCCGGTATACAGGACAGGAGAAGTGGTACTGTGCAGTGTGTATATATACAGAATAAGAGCAGATACTGAGGATTACACCCAGTATACAGGACAGGAGAAGTGGTACTGTGCAGTGTATATATACAGAATAAGAGCAGATACTGAGGATTACACCCAGTATACAGGACAGGAGAAGTGGTACTGTGCAGTGTATATATATACAGAATAAGAGCAGATACTGAGGATTACACCCAGTATACAGGACAGGAGAAGTGGTACTGTGCAGTGTATATATACAGAATAAGAGCAGATACTGAGGATTACACCCGGTATACAGGACAGGAGAAGTGGTACTGTGCAGTGTATATATATACAGAATAAGAGCAGATACTGAGGATTACACCCAGTATACAGGACAGGAGAAGTGGTACTGTGCAGTGTGTATATATACAGAATAAGAGCAGATACTGAGGATTACACCCAGTATACAGGACAGGAGAAGTGGTACTGTGCAGTGTATATATATATATACAGAATAAGAGCAGACACTGAGGATTACACCCGGTATACAGGACAGGAGAAGTGGTACTGTGCAGTGTATATATACAGAATAAGAGCAGATACTGAGGATTACACCCAGTATACAGGACAGGAGAAGTGGCACTGTGCAGTGTGTATATATACAGGACAGGAGAAGTGGTACTGTGCAGTGTATATATATACAGAATAAGAGCAGATACTGAGGATTACACCCGGTATACAGGACAGGAGAAGTGGTACTGTGCAGTGTATATATATATATACAGAGTAAGAGCAGATACTGAGGATTACACCCAGTATACAGGACAGGAGAAGTGGTACTGTGCAGTGTATATATACAGAATAAGAGCAGATACTGAGGATTACACCCGGTATACAGGACAGGAGAAGTGATACTGTGCAGTGTATATATATACAGAATAAGAGCAGATACTGAGGATTACACCCGGTATACAGGACAGGAGAAGTGGTACTGTGCAGTGTATATATACAGAATAAGAGCAGATACTGAGGATTACACCCAGTATACAGGACAGGAGAAGTGGTACTGTGCAGTGTCCATATATACAGAATAAGAGCAGATACTGAGGATTACACCCAGTATACAGGATAGAAGTGGTACTGTGCAGTGTATATATACAGGAGAAGTGGTACTGTGCAGTGTATATATATATAGAATAAGAGCAGATACTGAGGATTACACCCAGTATACAGGACAGGAGAAGTGGTACTGTGCAGTGTCCATATATACAGAATAAGAGCAGATACTGAGGATTACACCCAGTATACAGGACAGGAGAAGTGGTACTGTGCAGTGTATATATACAGAATAAGAGCAGATACTGAGGATTACACCCGGTAGACAGGATAGAAGTGGTACTGTGCAGTGTGTATATATACAGGAGAAGTTGTACTGTGCAGTGTAAGACCATATCCATACCATTTTGTAAAAATGTATGTGAATTTTGGAAGTAAGGCCATAGAAAGAAAAGCTTCAGAATTCCAGAAAGTAAACTTTATTAGTGTCTTCTGAATTAGAACGCTCCTCGGCCTCCTCCACGTTTTGTCCTTCACGTGTAGGAAGCTGCTTTGTCTGGATCTACAGCTCTGTGTGATCTTCTCCTCCCGCTCTCTGGGACCGGATTTTCTCTGGAAGGATCTCCGTCCAGAACTTGAACTTGTCCTCCTTCAGTTTGGAGGACGATGTTGGCTGTAAGTTAATCTCCATATAGTGTTCGTCTGCGCCGTACTGCGGCCATGTTGTCAGGTCGGGACTATTGGGGTTCCTGCAGTGAATAATGAGGCATTATTGATAACGATCAGATAATAAGGTGACCGCAGCGAATGTGCCGTCATTCTGGTTCTTACCCAGTCCGAGCAAAGTTCGCCCAGTATTTCATAACTGCCTTTGACACAGCTTTGTCTTCAGGGGTTGCAGGTCCTAAACATGAAGACATCACTATGAATGACAAAATTATAACAGCGCTACTTTCATTTAATTTACGTCTGCTGGGTGTTTCCTGCCGCAACGAGGTGATTGTCTGAGCTATGTGAGTATCGGTAAGATGCTGGGACCACCTCTGAAGGTAAATTAGAACATCCCCATTAATGAATACCAAGTAGAGATAGTGAAAATGGCAAGGAATCGAAACATCTAGTATATTAGGAAGCTGCAATGATTAACTCTTAAGCTCCCATGTGAAATTCTGGTTGGTAGGGACACCCTGCCTAGATTCCTCAACAGCAGCACTCCCCTGCAAACAGAGGATTCAATAAATTCCTAAAACTGGCTCAGAACGTGGGACTATGACTTAATGAAAGGACATATTCTATCCACCTCAGTGGGACAGGAGTGGACTGGCCATAGACCCCACAGGGAAATTTCCCGGAGGGCAATGCCCAGGGATCCACCTGAGCCTTCCTCATGGCCGCCGGTCGTCTACATCGCGTTCTGATGCTCTTATTCTTTATTCGGCAAAAAGATTGATTTCATTTCTTTTCTGAATTTCCTGGAAACCTTCCATGAAAAATGAACTGCGCACGGCTACAATCTGTGTTTTTTTTTTTTTGGTAGACAGACTGACTTCAATAGACGAGTCTATAGGCGTCCATACACATTAGACTCATGACAGACCATTATCGTTTGAGAAGACGTCGTCTGTGTTTCATCTGATAGTCGGAAAAAGATTTTTCATTCAAAGAAAAGATCATTCGTAGATGAAAGTTCTTTCTTTGAAAGAAAGTTCCCAGAAAGATCTTTTATCCAACACCCGGTTTCATTGAACATGGACAGTTTCACCAACTATAATGACCAGTGTGGACTAAAATACGTCTGGCCGTGTCTACAACATGAAAGGTCACCAGAGGATTGTTTGTTTGAGAACTGGACCAAAGTAGTGCTTGCTGCTATCTTCTCTGCCCGACCAATGATCCAATGAGGAAAACTGGAGCAGTGACATTGCCCATGGACTATAATGTGTCTATGTTCAGTCCTTATGCCGTCTGTTCTACGTGAACATCTGAATAGACCCAAGAGATCTGCCAAGAGGTTCGTGATAACAGTATAGGACTACTCACCTGCGAATAATACACCGTCCCTGAGAAAGGGTCCTCCAAACACAAGGAGGATCTCATCGCCATGATCGCACTTCACATAGTCTGGTCTCCTCCGTGCCAGCATGGTTGGTGCATATTCAAACTCAAAAAAGTAGACTGGGAGCCCCATATCTAAGCAGAGATAAGAAGACTACCAGTTATCTGTCCATTTCCTGATAATTATGGAGCCTGTGATATATATGAAGATCATTGCCGCCCATGTATTACATAGAACACAATAACTGCAGGAGGTGGCACTATGCCCACAGATGATGTCATCAGGAGCGGACTGAGAGGACCCCGAGACTGGGACTAGTGGTATTACTGTGCACATGGGCTAAATGCTAGATTGGGACATTAATCTGTTACACACCTCAGAGGTTTACTTCCTAGGCACGGCAAACTGGGTCAGCAAAATGAGGGGTGTCCGTGGGCCCTCTCAGTCACCAGGGCCACTGGCATCACCTGTTTAAATGGTTGTTTTGCTTGGATTTTTTTTTTTAGATGACTACATGTGGTAACTCGCCAATAGACACCAATCAGCCATAACATTAAAAGTGTCTGCCTAACTGGGTAGTCCACTTGTGCTGCCACAAGGCTCTGACCCGTCAAGGCCTGGACTCCACAAATCCTCTGAAGTGTCCTATGTACAGTAAGTGACTCACACACCCAGCCATCTACATGAGGTAGCATGATTCATCAGACCAGTCTTCCTCCCATAGTGCACCTGGTGCCATCTCTTCACCAGGTAAGTGATGCACACAGACCTGGCCATCTACATGATGTAATGTGATTCAACAGACCAGCCTGTCTTCTTCTCATAGCGCACCTGGTGCCATCTCTTCCCCAGGTAAGTGATGCACACACCTGGCCATCTACATGATGTAATGTGATTCAACAGACCAGCCTGTCTTCTTCTCATAGCGCACCTGGTGCCATCTCTTCCCCAGGTAAGCAACTCGCACACACCTGGCCATCTACATGATGTAATGTGATTGAACAGACCAGGCTGTCTTCTTCCCATAGCGCACCTGGTGCCATCTCTTTACCAGGTAAGTGACTCACACACACCCAGCCATCTACATGATGTAACATGATTTATCAGACCAGGCAATCTTCTTCCCATAGTGCACCTGGTGCCATCTCTTCCCCAGGAAAGAAACTCGCACACACCTGGCCATCTACATGATGTAATGTGATTCAACAGACCAGGCTGTCTTCTTCCCATAGTGCACCTGGTGCCATCTCTTCTCCAGGTAAGTGACGCACACACACCTGGCCATCTACATGATGTAATGTGATTCAACAGACCAGGCAATCTTCTTCCCATAGTGCACCTGGTGCCATCTCTTCCCCAGGAAAGAAACTCGCACACACCTGGCCATCTACATGATGTAATGTGATTTATCAGACCAGACAGTCTTCTTCCCATAGTGCACCTGGTGCCATCTCTTCCCCAGGTAAGCGACTCACACACACCCTGCTGTCCACACGATGTAATGTGATTCAACAGACCAGGCCGCCTTCTTCCCATAGTGCACCTGGTGCCATCTCTTCCCCAGGAAAGAAACTCGCACACACACCAGGCTGCCCACACGATGTAATGTGATTCAACAGACCAGGCCGTCTTCTTCCCATAGTGCACCTGGTGCCATCTCTTCTCCAGGTAAGTGACGCACACACACCTGGCCATCTACATGATGTAATGTGATTCCTCAGACCAGGTCGCCTTCTTCCCATAGTGCACCTGGTGCCATCTCTTCCCCAGGTAAGCGACTCACACACACCCTGCTGTCCACATGATGTAATGTGATTCAACAGACCAGGCCGCCTTCTTCCTATAGTGCACCTGGTGCCATCTCTTCACCAGGTAAGTGACACGCACACACCCTGCTGTCCACACGATGTAATGTGATTCAACAGACCAGGCCGCCTTCTTCCCATAGTGCACCTGGTGCCATCTCTTCACCAGGTAAGTGACACGCACACACACTCCTTCCCATATTGCACCTGGTGCCATCTCTTCTCCAGGTAAGTGACGCACACGCACCCTGCCGTCCACATGATGTAATGTGATTCCCCAGACCAGGCCGTCTTCTTCCCATAGTGCACCTGGTGCCATCTCTTCTCAAGGTAAGTGATGCACACACACCAGGCTGCCCACATGATGTAATGTGATTCATCAGACCAGGCAGCCTTCTTCTCATAGTGCACCCGGTGCCACCTCTTCCGCAGGTAAGTGATGCACACTCACCCAACCATCCACATGAGGTAGCACCATTCATCAGACCAGGCCGTCTTCTTACATTGCTCCAGTTCTGCTGCTCATGTTCCCGTTGCAGGAGCTACGTACATATCAGCGGTGGACAGGGTTAAACATGGGCACTTTGACCAGTCTGTGTATATAACGCCCCATTAACAGTAAGTTGTGATGTGTGTGTTCTGACAACCTTTTGTCGTAGCCAGCAATAATGTCAGCAATTTGCGCTATAGAAGCTCTTCTGTGAAATCCAGCCGGATTTTGTAGCCTTCGTTCCCCACATGGATTGATGTGCCATGTACGCTGGTGATCCTGTCCCTGGCGGTCCTTCCATGGAGCACCTTCAGTAGGTACTGAGCACTGTATACAGGAACATCCCAGAAGACCGCCAGCTCTCCAGGTGACCCACTCGCTCCATTTTTCAGCTCTAAACACAACTTTACTCTTCACTTGCTTTCTGATCTCACATAATATCCGACCCTCGCCTGGCGCCATTGTTCAGTACGATTCCCTTCACCTTCAGTGGTTTTAATGACTTGGTCGACTGGTGTAGCGTTTCCACATTTTTAACAATTTAGGCTACTTTCACATATGCGCTGTTAATTCCGGTATTAGGATCCGGCAGAGGATCTCAATGCTGGAATTAAGTGGATCCGTTTTAATTACACATCAGCATGCATCCGTTCCGTTAGGATGCGGTTGTGTGAAATCAAAACGGAAAAAATCCTAAAAAACAGATCCATCACCATTGACTTATTGTTTTCAGCCCTGGATCTGTTTTTTTGTTTTTTTCCAGTTTTCATGACCGGACACTAAACCGCAGCTGGTAATGATTGTGTGTCCGGTCACAAAACGCCATGCTGATGGAACCATTCAGAATGCATGAGGACTAAACGGAAATGTTTTCTCCGGTATTGAGATTCTCTGCCGGAAAAGAACAACGCAAGTGTGAACGTAGCCTTAGCGCCAGCTTGTGCACCGTCCATGGAGGCACCGCTCAGCTGTCCTGGGGACGATATCGGCCAGATCCTAATTATTAACAACGTTCCATTGGTAAGCTGAGAAACAACAACTCCCAACATGCCTAGACGGCCGCTACAATGTGAATGGACTCTACCTCGATAGTATTTTGCAAACTTAAGAGCCGGCATAACGAACATTACATCGCCACACAAGTCCAGGAAGCGATCACGAATCTCCAGTGGATCAGTGGTGTCGCCAAGATACTCGTCAGTGACGAGAGGGAGGACATCAGGACTCAGACCCTAGAAAATGGACATAAACCACGATGAAGAGAAAACATTCCTCATAGATAATAAGACGCAGAACATAACGGACACGAGCTCATCTCACCAGGAGAGAAATCTTCTGGAGCTTCTGCATCACCGTCTCCCGCGTCATTCCTTCTGTTATCCCCGTGACATTTAATAGCTAAAACAATAAGAAGAATATAGAGGATATGATGGGTTATTACAAAGAGGTTGATTTTTTCCAAGGTTGTGAATATTCCTGTTTTCTTAGTATTTTATTCACAGGAGCAGCAGTCTGTGCTCCAGAGCTGTTCTTCCTACTGTAAGCGGACATGGAAAGCTGTCACTTGCTCACCTACCTGCATACAACAATAGATATGTACTAGAGATGAGCGAATTGGCACGGATGGGATTCATTACAGATTCGTTTCTAATTTCTCAAGTTTTGGATTTGAGTGAATCCTGCATGAATCTCTTGAAATGGCGGCTACCGCTTACAGATCAGAAGACAGAGAAGGATCACATGACCTCCCTGTAGCGCAGTCAGCCATGAGGGGCTATAGGTGTGTCAGTCATAGACTGACGTAAAACGCATGGCCTCTCGGTTTGCAGTGGGGCCCTATGCAATCATAACCGTCTTCGGCAGTAAACTTTTGATACCCCTCCTTCTCCTGTATCGCTTCCTCCTTTCAGTTTTGTGATCAATGGTGGTCCCTACAGTAAACCACCCTGACAATCTGAAAATAACAAACCCTCGAAAACCTTTCAGCATGAGGTGCTGGAATACCCGCAGCTGGCACTGTAAGGAAGGGGTGAGGTTATTCTTTTGCCTTGCACCTACCACAGTAGATATCCAGCCGAACTCCTGGTTATTCATTCCAATGAGAAGTGGGACCTTGTGTCCTTCCTTGTTAGCCAAGATGTCCTCTACTGGTTTAGGAAGAAAAACCCCATCCACGCGGCCAGGAGGAGCCATTAAACCCTGCGAAGACACATGCACATGAGACGGACAGCGGTATGTGACTATGCATCTGTGATGGATCAGTGGGTATGTACACCTGGACCAGGGACACACAGTGTATGGGACTGATGGAGACAGCAATACTATTGCAGGTTGACACAACACCTACCATTTCTTTGGTAATGGAGAGAAGCTCTTCTTCTGATTTCTTCTTCAGACAGTCGGCTATGGAGGCGAGATCACAGCCTGATGTCTTCGCTACTATCTGCAGAGGCAAACAGATGTAATATTCAGATATCACATATATAGTGAATAGCGGTTGTAATTCCCACTCCCCCAGCGGTGCTATAACCGCCGAGCGGCTGGTGCAGCGGTAAAGGTTGTGAAGGTTTCTCAGCCATTAACATGTAGAGTCTGTGTGGATAAATGAGGTCCCTTCTCATAACCTATATTCTGTCAGATTGGTGAAAAAAAATACCACACAGCTGTTTATTTCCCAGAAACGAATGATGGGTGGAGTAGTATTCCTTCTGGATAGACTATACTTACATTCTGTAAAGGGATGAGATCTTCAGAGTTGCTGACCACGAAGTTAGGCATTGTTACAGCTCCGCTCTCTGCGATGGCGCGGTGGAACAGACCTTTGGTTAAGGGAGAGAGCACCTAGAAGAAGACAATTCAGATCACCCTCATCATAAACCCTTGGATCGGGCATATTCATTATTTTGGATTTCTGAAGCCGTCATAAAACAGGCCAATGTGAACAATTCCAGGTCCATTTCTGAAGTCTGTCAGCAGAGACATGTAAGTCCCCGGGTGTAGGTGACCGGCATGGCCAACCATACAGACGGAACCACCGATAGTCTGATGCAACAGCAATACAACAAATCACAGGGAAGAAAACAACTGGTAGAAATGACCTTTTCCCATTTGATTTATGGCGCCTCGCTAACCTAATGTCACGTGACACTCCTCTCTCCATTTACCCGACACCTGTGTTTTCCGATTATTTACAGAGGGCGATGTTCCCGGGATCCAAGTCTGGCATCCAACCCTGAGCCAGTGCTATCTACCACAACGCTAGCGTTACAGGATTATTCTCCCGTCCCCATGTGTCACTAATAAGTCTCCATATAACTTGGGGTGACTCCATAACAGACGGACGCGGTCAGCATCACGTACTGTGCATTTTTTTTGCAGAAAACATATTAGTTTCGGAGTAAAATGGAGTCTATGATTAATGATAAATTGCATAAAACCCTGATAGATCTGCTCTTATAAATCCATTCACCATGGATCTGAAAGGGTTAATATCACAAGAGCCACCGGCCCTGGGACCTCGTCCCGCACATTCACCCCTTCCAAAAACCTGTGATTTTCCAACTCTAAGGGCTCGTTCACACGAACATGTGATGCCCGTTGCCGATTGCAGACCGCATTGGCGGATCCGCAATACAACGGCACCGTTCCGTGGCCATTCCGCACTGTTCCGGATCCATTCTATCTTTTTGTGGAACGGAAGGATCGTGGACCCATTTAAGTGAATGGGTCTGTGATCCCCATGCACCTGCCCCACGGACAATGCCCGTGCATTGCAGACCACAATTTGCGGTCCACAGCACGGGCTTCACACATTCGTGTGAATGAGCCCTAAATTTGTACTTCAAAAATTACATTCGGCTGCTTCACCAAATTTTACAAAAAAATTGCCTTTGTGCAGAATTAATTTATCATGAAGCGAATTTCTTTGTAAGTGCTGGATGCAATGACAGGGAGCGGCGATTGCGCCACCCCCCCATACCGCGCAGATGCTGATCGCGGCATCTGACAGCAATATTACAGTGTAACATCATACTTACCATTTGCGCACAAAGAGCCAACCGCTGCCATTTGATTGAAGATCTAGTGCGAAATCTCACACAGCCCGCGATGATGTCATACGTCACCTCAAACTGGATTTTGTTCGAGATCTTTAATCAAGATGGCGGTGGCGGGCCTGTTGCATGCAAATGGATGAGGTAAGTATCATTACATTTTTTGTTTTTTTACCGCCTTTCAGGGAAAATCGAGTCGCTACTATGAAGCATGAGGAAATTCGCCTTTTTCCCTGAAATTTGGATCTTGATTTGCTGAACACTGGTACTTATCCCGCGTGCACTTACCATCTGAACAGAACAAAAAATTAGAATTAGAATAGCACATTTTTTAAAAACTTCCTTGAATGTGTGTCCGATCTGATTAACCCCATCTCAGCCATAATGTATCATCTAGCGGCTCACGTTTCCAATAAACCTCTGACACTCTCTACTTCTTTTTGAATTCTGTCCCAATTTTTTGGTTGGATCCTCAAAATACCTCCACCCTTAAATAAGTTGGGTAACATAAATATCTCCTCCACCCAAACCCTAAATCTCTTCATTTACTCCATTGTATTTCCACCAAATGAAGTAAAATAATAAAACTCAAAATCAGGAAAAAGACCCCCCCCCCCCTCCTTTATAGATGGAAGAACCCATATATTTTTGTTTAACCCTTTCCTTTCTTGCGATATAATAGTATCCTTGGTTCTGGCCTGCACACGGACTGGCAGCCATGTTGGAGAACTGACACTGTTGCTCCAGGATTTTTATGCAGATAGTTAACAAACCCAAACCTGACCGTGACCTGTCCACTAAACTGAAAGCCAAGACCACCTTCCAGGAAAAATCGGATTCACCACTAAGTCGAATTTCCTTCTGCTTCGTGGTAATGAATCTATTTTTCCTCAAATGGCAGTAAAAAAGGGAAAAAAAATACATACTCACCTCCTGAAGAAACCACATGAAAACTTGCGCATGGTAACGTCAAACATCAACGCACTGGCCAGGCGCTGACGTCAGCAGTGATGACATCACTGCCCCCGACTAGCATGATGACGCGGTGATGTCATCAGGTCACTGTATGTAATTTTGCACGGTTTCTTCGAGCAAATGGATAAAGGGAGTATATATACACAGATATATATAACCCTATATATAGTATATATACCCTATATCAGTGATGGCGAACCTTTTAGAGACGGAGTGCCCAAACTGCAACCTAAACCCACTTATTTATCACAAAGTGCCAACACGGCAATTTAACCTGAATACCAATATAGTGTATCTTCCATGTACTTTATCATTTAGCTATAATAACTGCCTGTGCCGTTCATAGCGTGCCGTTTGCTGATGAAGGAAAAGTCTAAGGCTTATTGGTACACCATAGACTTTTTCCAGGGTGCGGGTGCCCACAGAGAGGGCTCTGAGTGCCGCCTCTGGCACCCGTGCCATAGGTTCGCCATCACTGCCCTATATACTGATTAACCCCTGAAATGCCTACATTTTACAGATGCGGCGATCAGCAATAAGTGCGGCATCTGAGGGGTTCAATGACGCGAGGGGGGGTTGGATGCCGTCACCGTTCCCGGTCATTGTGCCCGCTACATACAATGGAATGCGATTCATAACTAATCAAATTACTTTGAGAAATTCGGTGGAGCAGCCAGATCGAAATTTCGATAACCTTTTTCCTCTCCACTCCTGGCAATCCGGAATATTTAACCCTATATGTTTGTATATCATGGATGTGCCTGGAATAAATGTGGTTTGATCTGGAGATTCCAATACTGAGAGCAGAAGCTTGATGTTTAATGAAGTCATTGGTTGATGGATCTCAGCGAATGGATTAATGATGTGAGAGATTCCTCCTCTCCTGCAAAATATTATGTAATCGTTCGTTTTGGGAACGGGCACATCATCCATAGAATTCCATCTGTCCCAGCACTGTCAGTGGAATCTGCTCAGCATCCAGTGTCGGGAGAGAAATATCATCCAGCCATGGTCAGCTTTACACTACTACAGTGGAGCGAGGAGATTCACAAAGTCATTGCCCACCCTTTATGAACCATAAATGATCTCATATAACAGGTCATCCATATGTGATCACGGGGGTCCGACACCCGGGACTTAACCAATCAGCTGTTTAATAAGTCAATATCTGGTCATCTCTCTTCTCTCTCCCGAGTCTCATACCCCCATCAATCACATAAGGACCAAGTCATCAGTAAAGACATCTCGGAAAACCCCTTGAAACAATCATGAAGTGGGGAATGATCAATGTTAGTTTAACCCTTAATTCTCCTGAATCTTTCCTGGTGCAGCTGGTGCCACAAGAATGCCGGCCACATCTAAAGAAGAACACGAGAGAACTTACAAGAGTGGAGACGCAGAGCCCACCAGTAGATTCACCAAATATAGTGACAGATGTGGGGTCACCACCAAAATCTGCAATGTTTTCCTGTACCCATCGTAGGGCGGCAACTTGGTCAAAGAACCCGTAATTACCAGGCAATTGCTCATCTCCAGTACTGAAATAAGAGGAAAAGGTACATTTTATAGGATGTCCAAGTCTGATCATCATTTACATATTACATTTAAAATAAACTTACTTCAAATTACTCATCCTGTACTGATCCTGACTGAGTTACATCCTGTATTATACTCCAGAGCTGCACTCACTATTCTGCTGGTGCAGTCACTGTGTACATACATTACTTATCCTGTATTATACTCCAGAGCTGCGCTCACTATTCTGCTGGTGCAGTCACTGTGTACATACATGACTTATCCTGTACTGATCCTGACTGAGTTACATCCTGTATTATACTCCAGAGCTGCACTCACTATTCTGCTGGTGCAGTCACTGTGTACATACATTACTTATCCTGTACTGATCCTGAGCTACATCCTGTATTATACTCCAGAGCTGCACTCACTATTCTGCTGGTGCAGTCACTGTGTACATACATTACTTATCCTGTACTGATCCTGAGTTACATCCTGTATTATACTCCAGAGCTGCACTCACTATTCTGCTGGTGCAGTCACTGTGTACATACATTACTTATCCTGTACTGATCCTGAGTTACATCCTGTATTATACTCCAGAGCTGCACTCACTATTCTGCTGGTGCAGTCACTGTGTACATACATTACTTATCCTGTACTGATCCTGAGTTACATCCTGTATTATACTCCAGAGCTGCACTCACTATTCTGCTGGTGCAGTCACTGTGTACATACATTACTTATCCTGTACTGATCCTGAGTTGCATCCTGTATTATACTCCAGAGCTGCACTCACTATTCTGCTGGTGCAGTCACTGTGTACATACATTACTTATCCTGTACTGATCATGAGTTACATCCTGTATTATACTCCAGAGCTGCACTCACTATTCTGCTGGTGCAGTCACTGTGTAGATACATTACTTATCCTGTGCTGATCCTGAGTTACATCCTGTATTATACTCCAGAGCTGCACTCACTATTCTGCTGGTGCAGTCACTGTGTACATTACATTACTTATCATGTACTGATCCTGAGTTGCATCCTGTATTATACTCCAGAGCTGCACTCACTATTCTGCTGGTGCAGTCACTGTGTACATACATTACTTATCCTGTACTGATCCTGAGTTACATCATGTATTATACTCCAGAGCTGCACTCCCTATTCTGCTGGTGCAGTCACTGTGTACATACATTACTTATCCTGTACTGATCCTGAGTTGCATCCTGTATTATACTCCAGAGCTGCACTCACTATTCTGCTGGTGCAGTCACTGTGTACATACATTACTTATCCTGTACTGATACTGAGTTACCTCCTGTATTATACTCCAGAGCTGCACTCACTATTCTGCTGGTGCAGTCACTGTGTACATACATTACTTATCCTGTACTGATCCTGAGTTACATCCTGCATTATACTCCAGAGCTGCACTCACTATTCTGCTGGTGCAGTCACTGTGTACATACATTACTTATCCTGTACTGATACTGAGTTACCTCCTGTATTATACTCCAGAGCTGCACTCACTATTCTGCTGGTGCAGTCACTGTGTACATACATTACTTATCCTGTACTGATCCTGAGTTACATCCTGCATTATACTCCAGAGCTGCACTCACTATTCTGCTGGTGCAGTCACTGTGTACATACATTACTTATCCTGTACTGATACTGAGTTACCTCCTGTATTATACTCCAGAGCTGCACTCACTATTCTGCTGGTGCAGTCACTGTGTACATACATTACTTATCCTGTACTGATCCTGAGTTACATCCTGTATTATTCTCCAGAGCTGCACTCACTATTCTGCTGGTGCAGTCACTGTGCACATACATTACTTATCCTGTACTGATACTGAGTTACCTCCTGTATTATACTCCAGAGCTGCACTCACTATTCTGCTGGTGCAGTCACTGTGTACATACGTTACTTATCCTGTACTGATCCTGAGTTTTACATCAAGACACAGAGGCTCATATTGCTTTCTCCTTCTTTACTGAACCACCAATAGCAGCAAAGAGAAAAAATTAACATACAGGGAACCATAGCAACCAAGGTCCCTCCCCTCTGGCCCCTATAATAGGCCGCTCCTCCTATGGCTCTTCCTCTTTCTTTGCTGCTGCCAAGCTAAGTACACCTTTTTTCTGTTCTGTCTTGTTCATTGAATTGTTTGGTGTCTCTTTTGCGCTGCGCACCCCAGGGTGACTAACCCTGCTTGCTAGCAGCGCTTCCCTTGTGTGTTTCTCCCCCTGCCTCTTTTGGGGCGGGTGTTTTTTTCTTCCCCTGCGCTTATTCCCGCGCTTGGGGGACCTTTGCTGGGGCTTCCTTGCGGTTTTTTCCCCCTGGTCTCTAACCATTATGCAATTTGCGCTGGGCGTTTTGTGGTCTGGTGTGGCCTGCTTCCCCTCCCCGCCTTGTTAGGTACGGTGTGTGGCCTTACCGGAGCCTCCAGCGCTTCCCGGCTTGTTAGGGGTGGGTCCTCCGTCTCTGCTTTCGGCGGCGCCCTTCCCAGCGCCTCTGCGCTTCGGGAGGCCGCGAGATCTCGGCGGCCATCTTGGACGCCCTCAGCATCGGCTGGCCGCGAGATCTCGCGAGATCTCGGCGGCCATTCTGGACTCGGAAGCCCGGGAGGAATTGAGTTGGTGGATTGCCAACCTGGAAGCGTGGAACGGGAGAGCAATCTTTGGATCCCTGCCGGAATTGACGATCGAGTCGGATGCGAGCCTCCAGGGCTGGGGGGCCCATTGCAACGGGGTCTCCACTGGGGGTCCCTGGTTGGCAGAGGAATCCCTCCTGCGCATCAATGCCTTGGAGCTCCTGGCGGGATCCTTCGCGGTGAAGAGTTTCTCCAACGGGATCGCCAACGCGTGTATCAGACTGCGGATGGACAACGTGTCGGCGGTCCGGTATGTCAACCGTCTGGGAGGTACTCGCTCGGCCACTTTGGCGCGTTTGGCCAAGGATTTTTGGTCGTTCTGCCTGTCCAGGGACATCATGGTGCAGGCGGAGTATTTGCCAGGGTTGAGCAACGTTCAGGCGGATTGGAACTCTCGCTACCTGTCGGACGGCAGTGATTGGCAGTTGGATCCGCTGGTGTTCGCGGCGATTTCGGCTTTATGGGGTCCGATGTCCGTCGACCTCTTCGCCTCTCGGCTCAACAGGCAGCTAGCCCGGTTCTTCAGCTGGCGTCCGGACCCGGAAGCGATGGCGGTGGATGCATTCCTCCAGGACTGGTCGGTGTCTCGCCTGTACGCGTTTCCTCCGTTCTCAATGATCCCGAGGACTCTCCTGCAGGTTCTCCGCCATCGGGCGGACCTGATTCTGGTGGTCCCGTTCTGGGGATCCCAGGTTTGGTTCCCTTCATTATTGAAGATTCTGGTGGAGGTTCCTGTTCTTGTCCCGAGACGGTTGGATCTCCTAGGCAACCCTCAGGGTCTACACCATCCCCTTCTCCTCGACGGATCCCTGCGGCTGCTGGCGTGCCAGATCTCCGGACACCTGGATCTTTCGAGGGAATTTCGGCTGCGACTCGACGACTATTGGACAGCGTGTGGGCTCCCGGCACCCGAAAGTCTTACCGGGCAGCCTGGAGAACTTGGGCTAATTGGTGCGTGGAGCGGGACTTGGATCCCGTTTCGGCACCTGTAGCTGACCTGCTGCTTTTCCTCACCTCTCTCTTTGAGGCGGGGAAGGCATATCGGACCATTAACCTTTTCAGGTCCGCTATTTCTTCTACCCACGAGGGCTACGCGGGTGTCGCGGCTGGTCAACATCCTTCTGTGTCTCGCCTCCTTCGGGGGGCTCTGTTGTCTCGTCCCCCTCGGCCTCGTTTTTCCACTACTTGGGATGTCTCCCTGGTTTTGGGCTTTTTGGCCTCTTGGCCCGAGAATTCTGGTCTATCCATTAGGCAATTGTCCGCTAAATTGTTACATTGTTTTGCCTCATTTCATGTAAGAGAGTATCGGATGTGAGGGCCCTTGATTACGACGCGCGTTCGTTTACCCCGGAGGGGGTTACCTTTAACATCTCGCGTCGCACTAAGACTAGCATCCGGTTCGTGTCCTACCCTAGTTTTCCTACGTCTCCGATCTTATGCCCCGTGGCGTGCCTTCGGGAGTACGAGTCCAGGACTCTGGCACACAGGTCTCCTTCCAGGCCACAGCTGTTTGTGTCTATTCGGCATCCGTTTGGGCCGGTGGCTAGCCCTACGTTAGCACGTTGGCTTAAATGGGTTATGTCGTTGGCGGATGTTGACACTTCTGTCTTCACGGCCCATTCTGCGCGGGGGGCCTCTGCCACCGCACTGGCGGTTTCGGGGGCCAGATTGGAGGACGTGATGCGCCTGGCCGACTGGTCTAATGTTACCACGTTCAGGGAGTTCTATTTCCGTCCTCCAGCTAATTTGTTTGCTTCGATTATTGACTTTGGCTTTGAACTTGCAATATGAGCCTCCGTGTCTTGATGTAAAACTAAATGATTTTCCTATTTCATGACGTAAAGTCATAGTTTTATTAAAGACACGGAAGCGAGTATTGCCCACCCTGGATTCCCTCCCTTGGGTCTTTTGGTGGGTTGTTTTCTTTCAGGGCTCACTTATGTTTATGTCTTTGCGGTGTTGTTGTCCTGTTATTTATTACTGACATTGTATTTATTGTCCTGTTGGTTATTTCATTGCCATTGTAGTGTTTGTTTAATGCACTTTATTGCCGTTGGTCATTCAACCCCTATCGGGTCTGTTTGGACAGATGGTTTTCAGATGCTCTTGTCCTGACATGCCGGTTTCACCTGGGCCCATGGTCTGTTCTCTTTTTCAGGTTGAAGCTTCTGCAAGGATGGTATGCCGTGTTCCAGTTTGAAGTTCTTCGGTGGTTGTCCAGGTTGGCGACTGCTGGTTCCCGTTTCGTCCAGGGTGGAGTTCTTCGTTCCGGTTAAAGTTCAGAGTTCGTTGGATTGTTCGGGATGTGGCACCAGGATCCCAAAGAAAGAGGAAGAGCCATAGGAGGAGCAGCCTATTATAGGGGCCAGAGGGGAGGGACATTGGTTGCTATGGTTCCCTGTATGTTAATTTTTTCTCTTTGCTGCTATTGGTGGTTCAGTAAAGAAGGAGAAAGCAATAGGAGCCTCCGTGTCTTTAATAAAACTATGACTTTATGTCATGAAATAGGAAAATCATTAAGTTACATCATGTATTATACTCCAGAGCTGCACTCACTATTCTGCTGGTGCAGTCACTGTGTACATACATTACTTATCCTGTACTGATCCTGAGTTACATCCTGTATTATACTCCAGAGCTGCACTCACTATTCTGCTGCTGCAGTCACTGTGTACATACATTACTTATCCTGTACTGATCCTGAGTTACATCCTGTATTATACTCCAGAGCTGCACTCACTATTCTGCTGGTGCAGTCACTGTGTACATACATTACCTATCCTGTACTGATCCTGGGTTACATCCTGTATTATACCCCAGAGCTGCACTCACTATTCTGCTGGTGCAGTCACTGTGTACATACATTACTTATCCTGTACTGATCCTGAGTTGCATCCTGTATTATACTCCAGAGCTGCACTCACTATTCTGCTGGTGCAGTCACGTCCGTATGTGTTTTGCGGATCCGATCCATGTATCCGTGGATCCGTAAAAATCATACGGACGTCTGAACGGAGCCTGACAGGGGGGTGATCAATGACAGGGGGGTGATCAGGGAGTCTATATGGGGTGATCATGGGTGATCAGGGGTTCATAAGGGGTTAATAAGTGACAGGGGGGGTGTAGTGTAGTGTAGTGGTGTTTTGTGGTACTTTACACAGCTACCTGTGTCCTCTGGTGGTCGATCCAAACAAAAGGGACCACCAGAGGACCAGGTAGCAGGTATATTAGACGCTGTTATCAAAACAGCGTCTAATATACCTGTTAGAGGTTAAAAAAAATCACATCTCCAGCCTGCCAGCGAGCGATCGCCGCTGGCAGGCTGGAGATCCACTCGCTTACCTTCAGTTCCTGTGTGCGCGCGTTCACAGGAAATCTCGGACCTTGCGAGATGACGCGTATATGCGTCACTCTGCGCAGGGCTGCCGCCTCTGGACCGCACATCTGCGTTAGGCGGTCCGGAGGCGGTTAAAGGAAGGGTCAGCAAACTGGGCTTTGATCCTGTAATGGGCTCCCTGCTTCAGTAAGTCAGGTGGGCACTGCGCAGCTGGTGTACGCTTAGGAGTTCCTGCTCTGACTCCATATATGGCTGTGTCCATTGTAGGAAAGCACAAGGGGCCGTCATTGACGGAAGGTATGTGTCACCAAGGTTCCTGAGGTGAGGTAAGAGCTGGCAATTTTAAGTGTCAGCGGCAGCTAGTGCTGACTGACACTATTGAGTACTTAGTGTGGCTGTAAAGCCAATCCGGGCCGGCTCTTACTGGGAGCAGCCAAAGTGCAGGGTGGGTGGCTGTTCCCCACGTTCCAGGCCGGGTTTTGGTTTGGGATGAAAACCTAGCCAGCAGTCTGAGCTGGGCGGATTATCCTCCATCTGATACTAGAGCTTTATCAGTCTGAGTGTTGGAGCCTGAGAGTTTGGGCCGGGACTAAGGCCTGCTACAATGGGGAAAAAGCACGTGGACTTCTGATTCACCCAAGTAGTTGAGGGTGAGCCGCAACAACCGGGGGCCAAGTCTATGTTCCCTCGTTTTGTGGTTCAACAGGAGATGCTGTGCCGGGTAAATAAACTACGGGGTGAGCATATTGAACAGCTGGTAGTGCCCAAGGCGTATCGCAAGCTCGTGTTGGAGTAAGCTCACCAATATCTTCTTGGGGACACCTGGGCCAGCAGAAAACGCAGGACCGGATTCTACAGCGGTTCTACTGGCCCAGTGTGTTCAGAGAGGTGGAAGAGTACTGCAAGTCTTGCCCAACCTGCCAGATAACCAGCCCCCAGCCACATTTCCATAGTCCTCTGGTCCCTTTCTCGATTATTGAGGTTCCATTCGAGCGGATCGATATGGATCTCGTAGGCCCAATACCGAAATCCGCTAAAGAGCACCAACACATCTTGGTCATCCTTGACTATGCCACTCGCTACCCGGAGGCGGTACCACTGCGTCATACATCAGCCAAACTCATAGCTAAAGAGTTAATGGAGATGTTTTCTCGAGTGGGTCTGCCTAAGGAGGTTTTGACTGACCAAGGGACCCCGTTTATGTCCAAGGTCATGAGGGAACTCTGTAAGTTGCTTCACATAAAACAGTTACAGACGTCCGTTTATAATCATCCGCAAACAGATGCCCTGGTAGAGAGGTTTAATCAAACATTAAAAAATATGTTAAAAAGAGTGGTGTCTAAGGATGGGGGGGGGCTGGGCGCTTCTGCCCTATCTTATGTCCGCAGTGCGAGAGGTGCCCCAGGCCTCTACTGGGTTCTCACCCTTCAAACTGCTATACGGCAGACACCCTTGCAGTCTGTTGGATGTCGTCAAAGAGGAGTGAGAACAACAGCCCACACCGCACAGAAGTGTTGTTCAGTATGTCACCTAGATGCAAAGACGGATGGAAACAGTGTTACCTCTGGTTAGGGAGCATATGGAGGCCGCTCAGCAAGCTGAGAGTAGGGTCTATAATCGGCAGGCTCGGGTCCAGACCTTTAACCCGGGTATTGGCGATGGTACCAGCCGTAGACAGTAAGTTCCTAGCTAGGTGGCAGGGGCCCTACGAGGTACTTGAAAAAATTGGAGAGGTAGATTACAAGGTACATCAGCGGAGGAGGTGAAAGCCGGAGCAGGTGTACCATGTGAAAGTGCTCAAACCATGGAAAGATAGGGAAACCTGTACGGAAGACGGCCCACGTCCAGGGTTTCTAGGGGAAGCGGATACTGTCCCTCTGTATGAAGCAAGGGAAGCGGCTGCCACAGTGAAAATTGCTGACAGCCTCTCCTCTAAACAGACTCAGGAGGCCAGGGAGTTTGTTAGTCAGAACACGGATGTGTTCTTGGACCTTTCTGGATGCACTTCCATAATCCAACATGACATTATCACTGAGCCTCAGACAAAAATCCAGTTAAAACCCTACCGGGTACCCGAAGCTCGACAACAAGCCATAGCGGAGGAGGTGCAGCTGATGCTGCAGCTAGGTGTCATCGAGGAGTCTAAAAGTGAATGGGCCAGTCCGATAGTCTTAATACCCAAGCCGGATGGGACATTGCGCTTCTGTAACGACTTCCGCAAACTTAATGAGGTGTCCAAATTTGACGCATACCCCATGCCCTGAGTAGATGAGCTTATTGAGAGGTTAGGCCAAGCTCTGTATTTTTCTGTGTTGGACCCCACCAAAGGGTACTGGCAGGTACCCTTGACAGAGGCTGCCAAGGAAAAAACAGCTTTCATCATGCCAGAGGGGTTGTATCAGTACAAGGTATTACCCTTTGGTCTACATGGCGCTCCCGCCACGTTTCAAAGGCTAATGGACATTGTACTTCGTCCACATCGTCGGTACGATTCGACGTACTTGGATGATATCGTTATCCACAGCACCGACTGGGAAAGTCACCTACCTAAAGCACAGGCTGTAGTGGACTCCCTTAGGAAGGCTGGTTTAACCGCTAACCCAAAAAGTGTGCGATAGGGTTAGAAGAGACCAAGTACCTGGGGTATGTCATTGGGCGGTCACTACTTGGCAAGTAAAGTCGTTTCTGGGAATGGTGGGGTACTATATGAGGTTTGTCCCCCACTTTGCTACAGTTGCTGCACCATTGACAGGCCTTTTGAAGGGACGCAAGTCAGTGTTTGGCACAAAATAAATATGTACCATAATTACTAAAAAAAAATATATAAAATGATATTTCTGATATACAGTATATGAATGCGTAATACATGGGAAACTACTACTGAGGGTTTTAGCCATAATATATTTTCATCAGTTTAACATTGAGCTCTATAGCTCAGTGGTTAAGGTTCTTGCCTTTAATGTAGATGATTGTGAGTTCAATCCTGGCAAAAAATAGAGGTAAATAAAACAAATACGCAGGTAGTCCCCCTCAGTAAAATATGATCAAGTAGCACGCAAGTTAACCACTTGGCGCCACGCTAACGCCGAAAGGCGTCATCTCCGCGGCGCTCCCAGGCTACGCTAACGCCGATTGGCGTCATCTCGCGTGAGCCGAGATTTCCTGTGAACGCGCACACACAGGCGCGCGCGCTCACAGGAACGGAAGGTAAGCGAGTGGATCTCCAGCCTGCCAGCGGCGATCGCTCGCTGGCAGGCTGGAGATCCGAATTTTTTAACCCCTAACAGGTATATTAGACGCTGTTTTCATAACAGCGTCTAATATACCTCCTACCTGGTCCTCTGGTGGTCCCTTTTGTTAGGATCGACCACCAGAGGACTCAGGTAGGTCAGTACAGTCCCACCAAACACCACACTACACTACACTACACCCCCCCGTCACTTATTAACCCCTTATAAACCCCTGATCACCCATGATTACCCCATATAAACTCCCTGATCACCCCCCTGTCATTGATCACCGCCCTGTCATTGATCACCCCCCTGTCAGGCTCCGTTCAGACGTCCGTATGATTTTTACGGATCCACGGATACATGGATCGGATCCGCAAAAAGCATACGGACGTCTGAATGGAGCCTTACAGGGGGGTGATCAATGACAGGCGGGTGATCACCCATATACACTCCCTGATCACCCCCCTGTCATTGATAACCCCCCTGTAAGGCTCCATTCAGACGTCAGCATGCGTTTTGTGGATCCGATCCATGTATCCATGGATCCGTAAAAAATCATGCGGATGTCTGAATGGAGCCTTACAGGGGGGGTGATCAGTGACAGGGGGGTGATCACCCTGATCACCCCCTGTCATTGATAACCCCCCTGTAAGGCTCCATTCAGACGTCCGCATGCGTTTTGTGGATCCGATCCATGGATCCGTAAAAAATCATGCGGATGTCTGAATGGAGCCTTACAGGGGGGGTGATCAGTGACAGGGGGGTGATCACCCTGATCACCCCCTGTCATTGATAACCCCCCTGTAAGGCTCCATTCAGACGTCCGCATGTGTTTTGTGGATCCGATCCATGGATCCGTAAAAAATCATGCGGATGTCTGAATGGAGCCTTACAGGGGGGGTGATCAGTGACAGGGGGGTGATTACCCTGATCACCCCCTGTCATTGATAACCCCCCTGTAAGGCTCCATTCAGACGTCCGCATGCGTTTTGTGGATCCGATCCATGTATCCGTAAAAAATCATGCGGATGTCTGAATGGAGCCTTACAGGGGGGGTGATCAGTGACAGGGGGGTGATTACCCTGATTACCCCCTGTCATTGATAACCCCCCTGTAAGGCTCCATTCAGACGTCCGCATGCGTTTTGTGGATCCGATACATGTATCCATGGATCCGTAAAAAATCATGCGGATGTCTGAATGGAGCCTTACAGGGGGGGTGATCAATGACAGGGGGGTGATCAGGGAGTCTATATGGGTGATCACCCCCCTGTCATTGATCACCCCCCTGTCATTGATCACCCCCCTGTCATTGATCACTCCCCCCCTGGTAAGGCTCCATTCAGACATTTTTTTTGGCCCAAGTTAGCGGAAATTTTTTGTTTGTTTTTGTTTTTTCTTACTAAGTCTCATATTCCACTAACTTGTGTCAAAAAATAAAATCTCCCATGCACTCGCCGTACCCCTCACGGAATCCAAATGCGTAAACATTTTTAGACATTTATATTCCAGACTTCTTCTCACGCTTTAGGGCCCCTAACATACCAGGGCAGTATAAATACCCCACATGTGACCCCATTTCGGAAAGAAGACACCCCAAGGTATTCCGTGAGGGGCATATTGAGTCCATGAAAGATTGAAATTTTTGTCCTAAGTTAGCGGAAAGTGAGACTTTGTGAGAAAAAAACAAAAAAAAATCAATATCCGCTAACTTATGCAAAAAAAAAAAAAAATTTCTAGGAACTCGCCAGGCCCCTCATTGAATACCTTGGGGTGTCTTCTTTCCAAAGTGGGGTCACATGTGGGGTATTTATACTGCCCTGGCTTTTTAGGGGCCCGAAAGTGTGAGAAGAAGTCTGGGATCCAAATGTCTAAAAATGCCCTCCTAAAAGGAATTTGGGCCCCTTTGCGCATCTAGGCTGCAAAAAAGTGTGACACATCTGGTATCGCCGTACTCAGGAGAAGTTGGGGAATGTGTTTTGGGGTGTCATTTCACATATACCCATGCTGGGTGAGAAAAATATCTTGGTCAAATGCCAACTTTGTATAAAAAAAAAATGGGAAAAGTTGTCTTTTGCCAAGATATTTCTCTCACCCAGCATGGGTATATGTAAAATGACACCCCAAAACACATTCCCCAACTTCTCCTGAGTACGGCGATACCAGATGTGTGACACTTTTTTGATGCCAAGGTGGGCAAAGGGGCACATATTCCAAAGTGCACCTTTCGGATTTCACCGGCCATTTTTTACACATTTTGATTGCAAAGTACTTCTTACACATTTGGGCCCCTAAATTGCCAGGGCAGTATAACTACGCCACAAGTGACCCCATTTTGGAAAGAAGACACCCCAAGGTATTCCGTGAGGGGCACGGCGAGTTCCTAGAATGTTTTATTTTTTGTCACAAGTTAGCGGAAAATGATGATTTTTCTTTTTTTTTCTTTTTTCCTTACAAAGTCTCATATTCCACTAACTTGCGACAAAAAATAAAAAATTCTAGGAACTCACCATGCCCCTCACGGAATACCTTGGGGTGTCTTCTTTCCAAAATGGGGTCACTTGTGGCGTAGTTATACTGCCCTGGCAATTTAGGGGCCCAAATGTGTGAGAAGTACCTTGCAATCAAAATGTGTAAAAAATGCCCTGCAAAATCCGAAAGGTGCACTTTGGAATATGTGCCCCTTTGCCCACCTTGGCAGCAAAAAAGTGTGACACATCTGGTATCGCCGTACTCAGGAGAAGTTGGGGAATGTGTTTTGGGCTGTCATTTTACATATACCCATGCTGGGTGAGAGAAATATCTTGGCAAAAGACAACTTTTCCCATTTTTTTATACAAAGTTGGCATTTGACCAAGATATTTCTCTCACCCAGCATGGGTATATGTAAAATGACCCCCCAAAACACATTCCCCAACTTCTCCCGAGTACGGCGATACCAGATGTGTCACACTTTTTTGCTGCCAAGGTGGGCAAAGGGGCACATATTCCAAAGTGCACCTTTCAGATTTCACCGGTCATTTTTTACACATTTTGATTGCAAAGTTCTTCTCACACATTTGGGCCCCTAAATTGCCAGGGCAGTATAACTACGCCACAAGTGACCCCATTTTGGAAAGAAGACACCCCAAGGTATTCCGTGAGGGGCATGGCAAGTTTTTAGAATTTTTTATTTTTTGTCGCAAGTTAGTGGAATATGAGACTTTGTAAGAAAAAATAAAAAAAATAAAATCATCATCATTTTCCGCTAACTTGTGACAAAAAATAAAAAGTTCTATGAACTCACTATGCCCATCAGCGAATACCTTAGGGTGTCTACTTTCCGAAATGGGGTCATTTGTGGGGGTTTTCTACTGTTTGGGCATTGTAGAACCTCAGGAAACATGACAGGTATTCAGAAAGTCAGAGCTGTTTCAAAAAGCGGAAATTCACATTTTTGTACCATAGTTTGTAAATGCTATAACTTTTACCCAAACCATTTTTTTTTTGCCCAAACATTTTTTTTTTATCAAAGACATGTAGAACAATAAATTTGGCGAAAAATGTATATATGGATGTCGTTTTTTTTGCAAAATTTTACAGCTGAAAGTGAAAAATGTCATTTTTTTGCAAAAAAATCGTTAAATTTCGATTAATAACAAAAAAAGTAAAAATGTCAGCGGCAATGAAATACCACCAAATGAAAGCTCTATTAGTGAGAAGAAAAGGAGGTAAAATTCATTTGGGTGGTAAGTTGCATGACCGAGCAATAAACCGCTAAAGTTGTGGAGTGCCGATTTGTAAAAAAGGGCCTGGTCACTAGGGGGGTATAAACCTGTGGTCCTTAAGTGGTTTACCACAGCAACCATTTTAACGTGTGTAAACTTGGCCAGTACTTTTTGTTGGGAGATGTGGTGGCCCTAACAGCCCGCCGCTCAGGACCTCTATAGGCCGCGCACTGCAGCCCCGCCTCAGTGCAATAAACGTGAGGAATCACTTTGGAAAAAATAAAAAATTATTTTCATCGTGATATTCTGACCTCCATAACTTTTTTATAGTTATGTCTTGGGGTCTCATTTTGCGGGACGATCTATTGTTTTTGACAATACCATTTTGGGGTGTGTATGATGATCACTTTTTATAAAATTTTCTTGGGAGATAAAGTGACGAAAAAACGTCAAATTGGCCTTTTTTTTATTTATTTCTGTTACGTCATTAACCATATCGGCAAACATTTTTTATATGTTAATAGTACAGGCGTTTTTGCATGCAACAATGCCCATGATGTTATTTTTTTGTTTGTTTGTTTCTATTCTGGTGAAAGGGGTGTGATTTGAATTTTTCTATATATTTTTTTAAAACTTCTTTTTTACTTTTTTTTGTGGTCCCCAAGTGAACCACGAGTTGTAATCATCAGAGAATGGAAATTGCTCCATTAGTCTGTCTAGAAATCACTATATCACAGTTCAGTGCTGCCACCTAGTGGCCTAGACTGGGATACACTAACAATGACTGGAAGCCGACCACAGACTGAGGCTTATTTATAGAACAAGGTGCTTTCCCCAATCTCCACTTGAGGAAAACGCGCCTGAATCGGAAGCTCGCACTTCCAGTTTTTAACACTCTCAGATGCCGTGGTTACATCTGACCACGGCATCTGAGGGGTTTATATCCAGGTCAGCATTACCACAGATTGTGGACATTGGCCTTGGGTTAGGGTTAGGGTTGTATGAAAAAGCAGGCACCAGCTCCGCTCCAGAGCGGACATCATCTTTAAAGCCCAACATGCCCAGTGCATTTTTTTGGCGGATGTCAGAAGGGGTTAATGGTCACATGACCAAATGTGTGTAGGACAGAGCTTTCTTTCTGCATGGACTCTTTTGTAGAGAGGGGCTGTGGATGACTGCGAGCAGCCATGTGAGGGGGGGCTAGTGGGATACAGGCTGTATGACCACCCCTCTATTGAGGGAGGGGAACTCATACGGCGTATTCTGGGGCCATGAGTGAGGCGCTTTATGGGGGCCGGAATTGGCAGAATGTAACTGTGTTGTTAGTACGTTATTACTTGGGGCCCGACTTTTGATTTTGCCCAGGGCCACATTTTGTCTAAAACCAGCCCTGATTAAAGGGGTTGTCCGGGTTCAGAGCAAGTCCCCCTGAGATTAGCATTTCATGCTCTGATGCTCCGGACCGCGCAGGCCAGGGGCTCTTCTGTTTCTAAAACTAGCTCTGCTAGGCAGAGTCTTCCACCTAGCAGAGACCCGGTACGTCACCAGATCTAATGAGAAGGCCCTCGTCCTGCGCAATTCAGCGCAGGTCAAGGGAGAGCATGGAATGGCAGAGGGGAGGAGTGGGGGAAGAAGGGGATATGTCCAGGGTCAGCTCTGAACCCAGAAAACTCCTTTAATCATGAAAAAAAAGGAAAAATAAATGTTATGTGTCACCTGTGCAATGACAGAGAAAGGTGCAGATACATTATAGCGAGACCTTTACCTGAAGAATCCTGGGATCCCCAGCCTGTACTGTATGGACACAAACACCACGTTCTCATAGGCGCTAATTGCAGAGCCATCAAATATACTAGCCAAGGCAAACACCAGCCCTCCACCATGTATGAAGAACATGACCTAGGGAAAAGGAGAACAGATTCAGGGAAAGCCACTGTTCTTTAACGGTACTACACAAGTTAGACTCACCCGCATGGTAAATGGTGTCATAAAGAGTGGAAATCTATGGAATGGATGAGCTCGTGGCTGTATAGTAACTCGCAATATAAACAGCATATAAAAGAATAGAAACTCTCTACTAAACAAGCACGATAGGGGTAATAACAGCTAGCACTGCAGACTCCCTTCGGGCACTTACAGGTAATTTGGATTGCTTGTCTCTGTCGGCTGGAGCAAACACATTCAGGTACAGGCAGTCCTCCGAGGTGCGGGGCATCTTAAAGGAGGATTGGTAATACTTTCCTACGCCATTCATATGATCTTCCAACTGTAAACACCTGAAATATACAAAATCAATAAAAAGTATCTGTTTGTAAATATGTGCATCACAAATGCTGACAAACAGATCATAGCTGCCCTGCCAATACAGGGACTCACATGGGGGGAAACTCGGAGGCGTCTCTAACAGAGCTCCAGGGCTCAGGAGGTTCCGGGTTGGCAAATCTCAGTGGTCCAACTGGAGGTCTTGCAAAAGGGACTCCAAAAAATGCATCTATGACTCTAGATGTTTCCTTTACTGGCACCGTAACGCCCCGTAGTTGTCCATATTTCGTGGTCAGCAACGGCCTTTTATCATTTTGACCTACAAACAATTTTTATTTTTTTTTTAGGTAATAAAAAATTACTGAAGTTAATTGGTTTCATTTTCTCCCAGTGCATCCTTCGTGAAATATGTACTTTGTGTTAATGCATAGAATTGATCAGCCACAACATTAATACTAAATACTAATAGCCAAATAGTGTGCAGTAGCCCTGTGTGCCGTCATAAAAGCTCTGGTACATGAAGTTATGGAATCTACAAAATCAATGAAGGTGTCTTGTATATATACTAATACTGTAGAAGCACTAATTATTTTTACTGATAATTACCTCCCACCATAAATGAGCCTAAAACTCCACTACTGTCCCCCAAGAGGAAAAAATATAACTAGTATAATAATATTTATGTAATAATGTTCAATAATGTTCAAAATGTATATCCACTATAATACTGCCTCCTATGTACAGGAATATAACTACTATAATACTGCTCCTATGTACAAGTATATAACTACTATAATACTGCCTCCTATGTACAAGAATATAACTACTATAATACTGCTCCTATGTACAAGAATATAACTACTATAATACTGCTCCTATGTGCAAGAATATAACTACTATAATACTGCTCCTATGTACAGGAATATAACTACTATAATACTGCTCCTATGTGCAAGAATATAACTACTATAATACTGCTCCTATGTACAAGAATATAACTACTATAATACTGTCTACTATGTACAAGAATATAACTACTATAATACTGCCTCCTATGTACAAGAATATAACTGCTATAATACTGCTCCTATGTACAGGAATATAACTACTATAATACTGCTCCTATGTACAAGTATATAACTACTATAATACTGCCTCCTATGTACAAGAATATAACTACTATAATACTTCTCCTATGTACAAGAATATAACTGCTATAATACTGCTCCTATGTACAGGAATATAACTACTATAATACTGCTCCTATGTACAAGTATATAACTACTATAATACTGCCTCCTATGTACAAGAATATAACTACTATAATACTTCTCCTATGTACAAGAATATAACTGCTATAATACTGCTCCTATGTACAAGAATATAACTACTATAATACTGCCTCCTATGTACAAGAATATAACTACTATAATACTGCTCCTATGTACAGGAATATAACTACTATAATACTGCTCCTATGTACAGGAATATAACTACTATAATACTGCCTACTATGTACAAGAATATAACTACTATAATACTGCCTACTATGTACAAGAATATAACTACTATAATACTGCCTCCTATGTACAAGAATATAACTACTATAATACTGCTCCTATGTACAAGAATATAACTACTATAATACTGCTCCTATGTACAAGAACATAACTACTATAATACTGCTCCTATGTACAGTAATTGTCACGGAAGGTGTGCAGGAAACTAGAAAACACAAAATGAATATACGACTGACTGGATCCAAAACTAAGGAACAAAAAGGGAGACCCCTGCATCAGACCTGGCTCTCTCCCTGACTGCTCAGCCTATGCGAAAATCCCAATGGTAGATGATCGCATATCCTCGTACCTCGACTGTATAACTCCTGAACACCCTATAATAGTGACGGGACACGACCACGGGCTCCCTAAACTAGATACGGAGGGAGTCAGGGTCACCTGGGATCCAGCAAACAGAAAAACAAAACTTATCATGTAGAAGACTGAGAAGTAGGAACAGCATGCACACACTCCAGGAAGTTGTATAAACTGCAAAGTGATGCACTATGGGAAAAGGATTTAAAGGGATGAAATCAGTGCAACTACATGACAGCTGAGAGAGGCTAACGAGATGAGAAAATGAAAGCAAAACAAAGGAACCTCAAGGAGGAGGTTCTAGACGTCTGTCAGAGCTTCTCGGATGTCTGGTGGTGACAGGAATATAACTACTATAATACTGCCTCCTATGTACAAGAATATAACTACTATAATACTGCCTCCTATGTACAAGAATATAACTACTATAATACTGCCTCCTATGTACAGGAATCTAACTACTATAATACTGCTCCTATGTACAAGAATATAACTACTATAATACTGCCTCCTATGTACAAGACTATAACTACTATAATACTGCCTCCTATGTACAAGAATATAACTACTATAATACTGCTCCTATGTACAAGAATATAACTACTATAATACTGCTCCTATATACAAGAATATAACTACTATAATACTGCCTCCTATGTACAAGAATATAACTACTATAATACTGCCTCCTATGTACAGGAATATAACTACTATAATACTGCTCCTATGTACAAGAATATAACTACTATAATACTGCCTCCTATGTACAAGAATATAACTACTATAATACTGCTCCTATGTACAAGAATATAACTACTATAATACTGCCTCCTATGTACAAGAATATAACTGCTATAATACTGCCTCCTATGTACAAGAATATAACTACTATAATACTGCTCCTATGTACAATGATATGACTAGCATAATACAATTCATGTAATAATAGTGGCTATGTTCTGGATTTGCCTGTTGCTGTGCGGCACTATTAATTGGGTTGTGTATTGCTCTCTTGCACACTGACCTCTAGTATCTGGCACCCTGGTTCTTGCCTGTTGCTGTGCGGCACTATTACTTGGGTTGTGTATTGCTCCCTTGCACTCTGCCCTCTAGTATCTGGCTCCCTGGTTCTCACCATTTGCTGTGTGGCACTATTACTTGGGTTCTATATTACTCCCTTGCACACTGCCCTCTATTATCCTGCTCCCTGTTTCTCACCGTTTGCTGTGGGGCACTATTACTTGGGTTCTATATTACTCCCTTGCACACTGCCCTCTAGTATCCTGCACCTTTGTTCTCACCTGTTGCTGTGGGGCACTATTACTTGGGTTGTGTATTGCTCCCTTGCACACTGACCTCTAGTATCTTGCACCCTGGTTCTTGCATGTTTCTGTGTAGCACTATTACTTGGGTTTTGTATTGCTCCCTTGCACACTGCCCTCTAGTATCCTATACTCCTGTTCTCACCGGTTGCTGTGGGGCACTATTACTTGGGTTGTGTATTGTTCCCTTGCACACTGCCCTCTAGTATCCTATACTCCTGTTCTCACCGGTTGCAGTGTGGCACTATTACTCGAGTTGTGTATTGTTCCCTGGCACACTGCCCTCTAGTATCTGGCACCCTGGTTCTCACCAGTTGCTGTGGGGCACTATTACTTGGGTTGTGTATTGTTCCCTTGCACACTGCCCTCTAGTATCCTATACTCCTGTTCTCACCGGTTGCAGTGTGGCACTATTACTCGAGTTGTGTATTGCTCCCTTGCACACTGCCCTCTAGTATCTGGCACCCTGGTTCTCACCGTTTGCTGTGGGGCACTATTACTTGGGTTGTGTATTGTTCCCTTGCACACTGACCTCTAGTATCCTGCTCCCTGGTTCTCACTGGTTGCTGTGGGGCACTATTACTTGGGTTGTGTATTGCTCCCTTGCACACTGACCTCTAGTATCTGGCACCCTGGTTCTCACCGGTTGCTGTGGGGCACTATTACTTGGGTTGTGTATTGTTCCCTTGCACACTGACCTCTAGTATCCTGCTCCCTGGTTCTCACTGGTTGCTGTGGGGCACTATTACTTGGGTTGTGTATTGCTCCCTTGCACACTGACCTCTAGTATCTGGCACCCTGGTTCTCACTGGTTGCTGTGGGGCACTATTACTTGGGTTCTGTATTATTCCCTTGCACACTGACCTCTAGTATCTGGCACCCTGGTTCTCACCGTTTGCTGTGGGGCACTATTACTTGGGTTCTGTATTATTCCCTTGCACACTGACCTCTAGTATCTTGCACCCTGGTTCTCACCGTTTGCTGTGGGGCACTATTACTTGGGTTGTGTATTATTCCCTTGCACACTGACCTCTAGTATCTGGCACCCTGGTTCTCACTGGTTGCTGTGGGGCACTATTACTTAGGTTGTGTATTGCTCCCTTGCACACTGACCTCTAGTATCTTGCACCCTGGTTTTCACCGTTTGCTGTGGGGCACTATTACTTGGGTTCTGTATTATTCCCTTGCACACTGACCTCTAGTATCTTGCACCCTGGTTCTCACCGTTTGCTGTGGGGCACTATTACTTGGGTTCTGTATTATTCCCTTGCACACTGACCTCTAGTATCTTGCACCCTGGTTCTCACCGTTTGCTGTGGGGCACTATTACTTGGGTTGTGTATTGCTCCCTTGCACACTGACCTCTAGTATCTGGCACCCTGGTTCTCACTGGTTGCTGTGGGGCACTATTACTTGGGTTGTGTATTGCTCCCTTGCACACTGCCCTCTAGTATCCTGTACCCTGGTTCTCACCGTTTGCTGTGGGGCACTATTACTGGGGTTCTGTATTGCTCCCTTGCACACTGCCCTCTAGTATCTGGCACCCTGGTTCTCACCTGTTGCTGTGGGGCACTATTACTTGGGTTGTGTATTGCTCCCTTGCACACTGACCTCTAGTATCTTGCACCCTGGTTCTCACCGTTTGCTGTGGGGCACTATTACTGGGGTTCTGTATTGCTCCCTTGCACACTGCCCTCTAGTATCTGGCACCCTGGTTCTCACCTGTTGCTGTGGGGCACTATTACTTGGGTTGTGTATTGCTCCCTTGCACACTGCCCTCTAGTATCTGGCACCCTGGTTCTCACCTGTTGCTGTGGGGCACTATTACTTGGGTTGTGTATTGCTCCCTTGCACACTGACCTCTAGTATCTGGCACCCTGGTTCTCACCGGTTGCTGTGGGGCACTATTACTTGGGTTGTGTATTGCTCCCTTGCACACTGCCCTCTAGTATCTGGCACCCTGGTTCTCACTGGTTGCTGTGGGGCACTATTACTTGGGTTGTGTATTGCTCCCTTGCACACTGCCCTCTAGTATCTGGCACCCTGGTTCTCACCGGTTGCTGTGGGGCACTATTACTTGGGTTGTGTATTGCTCCCTTGCACACTGCCCTCTAGTATCCTGCACCCTGGTTCTCACCTGTTGCGATCACTGTTAGAATGAAGGGGCTGAGGAGCAGAATGTGCGGCAGAATCGCCATGTCCTGTGTGCTGCGGTCTCCAGCGGACGCTGTTCTTCCAGGTCAGAGTCCTTGGTTGCAGGAGGAGATCTGAGCTCTCTAATAATACATTACTAGTTACTGTTTAACTAATCAAAGTTTAATTACTGATCTGTATTGGCATTAATCGCTGGGCAACAAAGCTGCACCCGTTATATCTATGGTCCACTCACCCTGGCACTTGCCCATGTGTACTGGAGTTTATAGGTTGCAGTCCTGTACACACTGAGCAGATAAGAGTTCAGAGTAAAGGTAACTATGGAGAAAGTTCTGGAACTCTGCATTATCACTCTTAGGGCAGCTGCAGGTACTACTGACCCCATCATCACTGGTGCAGGAATCCATCCATACAAGCCTCAAGAAAGAAACAATCTGGCGCCTCCTCTCTTCTGCGGTTACTATGAATCTGTGCAGGGCCTTCTCCTGGTATTGTTCCACCTTATCCTCTTCATCTTTGCCCGGGGAGGAAGGTGACATGACATGCCACTGGTTCTTTAACTAAAAAGTGGTGCAATTACTCCCAGGCCCTGGGCTCATGAATACCCCAAGGAAAAGTAGCCCGCCTCCAGCAATAGTATGATACGATGAATGAGCAAGTGGATGTTTTTTTTTTATTACTCACAAGTCACAGAAGATGCTGAAAGCAGTTACTGTTCGGGTCTCTGCATCCATGGACAGGTCGGATTATGTCGGCTTGCTCACAGTTCGCTCCTCAGTAAACAGTTCATGAACCCGTCCAGTCTCCCGTAAGGTGCAGCATGTTGCTCCATCTTGTTGGACATTTTTTCTTCTGCTGTTTCTTGATCATAGAACTGTTCTCACTTTTTGTGTTCCTGACACTGTGCACCAAATGCCAATTTCCTGGTTGTGAAGTGGTATTTCGCGAGTCAAATGGGGATTTTCAGTGGACCAGTATCTCGTATTCTGGGAGATTACGTGACCTCATAAATGAAACCAAGCTTCATCCATCATGAAGTCCAGCAATAGGTCCAATGTCTGTCAGGCATCACAGTCAGTAACCAAGTCCAGTAATTTAGGCATTTAGCTTTATACATTGGACAACTGAGACACATTCACAGCCATTAGTGTCTAAACCACTGCCAAAAAAGTGAGTGCACCCCTAAATGGCCAAATTGTGCCCAGAGTGTCAGTATTCTGTGAGGCCACCATTATTTTCCAGCACTGACTTAACTCTCTAGAGTCTTGGGCATAGAGGTCACTGGAACTTCACAGGTTCCACTGGAATCCTCTTCCTTCTCCATGACAACATCACGGAGCTGGTGGATGTTAGAGACCTTGAGCTCCTCCATTTACCATTTGAGGAGGCCCCACAGCTGCTCCATAGGGTTTAGGTCTGGAGACATGCTTGGCCGGTCCAGCACCTTTACCCTCAGGTCCTTTACAAGGCAGTGGTCGTCTTGGAAGCGTTTGGGGTTATCATCATGTTGGAATACTGGCCTGCGACCCAGAAGGGAGGGGTTCATGCACTGCTTCATTATATCACAGGACATGGCGGCATTCATGGTTCCTTCCATGACCTGTAACCCCCCACAGCCGGCAGCACTCATGCAGCCCCAAACCTTGACACTCCACCATGCCTAATTTTAGGCAGGAAACACTGGTCTTTCTACTCCTCACCTGGTTGCCGTCACACACGCTGACACCATCTGAACTAATCTCATCAGACCGCAGGACGTGGTTCCAGTAATCCGTGTCCTTAGTCTGCTGGTCTTCAGCAAACTGTTTGCGGCTTTCTTCTTCATTATCTTTAGAAGAGCAATGATTCTTTTCTTCACATCCTCAGAGTTCTTCGCCACGAGGAGCCATGTTGGACTTCCAGTGACCGGTATGAGAGAGTGTGAGAGCGAGAACACCAAATGTACCGCACCTGCCCCCATTCACACCTGAGACCTTGTAACACTAACGAGTCACATGACCCTGGGGAGGGAAAATGGCTAATTGGGCACATTTTGGCCATTCTCACTTAGGGGTGTCCTCACTTTTGTTGCCAGCAGTTCACACACTAATAGCTGGGGGTTGAGTTATTTTGAGGACACGCCCAATTTACACTGTTATACAAGCCGTACACTGACTACTGTACATTGTATCAAAGGGTCAGATCTTCAGTGTTGTCCCAAGAAAAGATTTATAAAAATGGGAGGGGTGTACTTACTTATGTGAGATACTGTAATATCTCCTACCATTTTGAGTCTACAGCTGCTATGGTTACATATGCATCTTCCTGGCAACAGACAACAAACCTTGGGCAGTCAGATCTTGCAGCCATAGTCCATACTTCCATGTATTTCCCACCTTTCCATTATACATTTGTTGTGTAAAGTGTAGTTCACTACGTAGTGAAAAAAATTCTGCAATAACCTAAAATAATGTGCACTGCTATCAGAAGCCCCACGCCTTACCGCAGCACTAGATGCAGGTATCGCCCCCCATAACTGTCAATGTGGCAGCAGTCATTTATCCACATGACCTCCTCCTTGGCTGCGTCCTCTTCTGCAACGGCACTGAAAGCATTCAGGCAGCAGAATGTTTCTGAAGGCACATGATGGAGGCTATGTTAAGAACTATGTATGCTGCCACACCTGCCACAATTGTATAGAGGCGGCACCCCAGGACAGCAGGGCGGCTTCAAAATGTCTGCTGTAGTACTGGGTGAAGCTTCTTACACCACTAGGGGTCTAACCGGTATAATTAACAAAGTAGGAGGCAGTTACAAAAGATTCTGACTGCACAGGTTTGTTTGTTGTCTGTTACCATGGAGATGCATAGACCACAGCAATATTACATTTCTAAAGAACATTATTTTCACAATTGCCTTCTTTTTTATTTAAAGGGAACCTGTCATGTGGATATTTGATTATAATCTAATTATATACAATCATTAACTACTAAAAAGTACCTTAGATGTATTCACTTACTGGTGTGACAGATGGTTACCTCATAATATACACATAAAGATGCCACATGCCGCATGCTAATGAGCTGATTTGAGTCCAGCGTGACATCACTGAGTCCAGCGTTTTTTTTTTTATTCAGAGCTATAGTCACTCCTCTTCCCACCGGCTGCTGATTTATATGGAAAATAACTGTCAATCAGCAGCAGGTAGGCGGGGAGACTCAGGAGCTCATGAATATTCAGGACTCATCATTATGAGCTGGAGCTTTTCAATACAAGATGTTGGCAGGTTGACTGGGTGAATTAAAGAAAGTGAGCCAGCATTTCGCTAAGGCCCCTTTCACACGAGCGAGTATTCCACGCGGGTGCGATGCGCGAGTTGAACGCATTGCACCCGCACTGAATCCTGACCCATTCATTTCTATGGGGCTGTTCACATGGGCGGTGATTTTCACGCATCACTTATGCGTTGCGTGAAAATTGCAGCATGCTCCTCTTTGTGCGTTGCGGCCCCCTAGAAGTGAATGGGGTTGCGTGAAAATCGCAAGCATCCGCAAGCAAGTGCGGATGCGGTGCGATTTTCACGCATGGGTTCTAGGTGACAGTCTATTCACTGTATTATTTTCCCTTATAACATGGTTATAAGGGAAAATAATAGCATTCTGACTACAGAATGCATAGTATAATAGTGCTGGAGGGGTTAAAAAAATTAAAAAGTTAACTCACCTTATCCTCTTGTTCGTGTAGTTCGTTCCCGGTCTGTTCTTTGCTAGCTGTGGGCTAAAGGACCTGTGGTGATGTCAGATCACATGCTCCATCACCACGGTGATGGACCATGTGATTGGAGCATGTGATCTGACGTCACCACAGGTCATTCAGCCCAAGCCCACAGCTAGCAAAGAACAGACCGGGAACTACGCGAACAAGAGGATAAGGTGAGTTAACTTTTTTTTTTTTTTTAACCCTTCCAGCATTATTATACTATGCATTCTGTAGTCAGAATGCTATTATTTTCCCTTATAACCATGTTATAAGGGAAAATAATACAATCTTCAGAACATCAATCCCAAGCCCGAACTTCTGTGAAGAAGTTCGGGTTTGGGTACCAAACATGCGCGACTTTTCTCACACGAGTGCAAAACACATGACAATGTTTTGCACTCGCGCGGAAAAATCACGCGTGTTCCTGCAACGCACCCGCCTCTTATCCGGGCAAAAAACATGACGCCCGTGTGAAAGAGGCCTAAGAGAATCAGTCACTTATTTATGTTGCCTTTAGTTAGGACACCATAAAACTGGTACAGGTTCCCTTTAAGTTCCAATAGAGGAATAAAAGAAAAAAATACAACCTCCTGTGAAGTTGGAGAAAGCCTGTCAGCTATACTTGATGTATTTTGTAGGACACTACTATACAGCTCCTTAGACCTTTCACTAAGTTCTCATGATGAGTACAGGCTGCTTTCTAAACCTTTAGGCTACTTTCCAATTAGCAGTCCAACGCCAGACCAGTGACAGTCACTAAGGATGGAGGCAAAGATCACTGACCTTGGAGCCATTCCCACTGGTCTGGCTGAACAAGTTAAAAAAATGGGTAATAAAGATTGTGTTGAAATCCTATCATATCATTGTATATGGCGGTATTATCTGTCAAATCCTGTGCACAGTTGGAGAAGGTGCATGAATGGAGAAGGTGGATGAATGGAGAAGGTGGATGAATGGAGAAGGTGGATGAATGGAGAAGGTGGATGAATGGAGAAGGTGGATGAATGGAGAAGGTGGATGAATGGAGAAGGTGCATGAATGGAGAAGGTGCATGAATGGAGAAGGTGCATGAATGGTGAAGGTGCATGAATGGTGAAGGTGCATGAATGGTGAAGGTGCATGAATGGTGAAGGTGCATGAATGGTGAAGGTGCATGAATGGTGAAGGTGCATGAATGGTGAAGGTGCATGAATGGAGAAGGTGCATGAATGGAGAAGGTGCATGAATGGAGAAGGTGCATGAATGGAGAAGGTGCATGAATGGAGAAGGTGCATGAATGGAGAAGGTGCATGAATGGAGAAGGTGCATGAATGGAGAAGGTGCATGAATGGAGAAGGTGCATGAATGGAGAAGGTGGATAAATGGAGAAGGTGGGCACCAATATGGTTAGTACAGCCCCTTGGGCACCTTACCAGGCTCATTTACATATCTCTAAAATAATTTTTTAAGCACAATAAAATGACATCGCTTTATGGGACAGGTATATTGGGAACATGTGTCACGGCGGGCGTGCACTCAGACTAACAGATAACCCACCAACCAGGCTCTGGGCGAGAGACAGGGAAGGGTCACCTCCTAGCTAATCCCTGACCTCTTTCCCTGCACTGCTCTGCTCAGCCCACATGCAGACCTTAATGGTAGTTATGATGTGTCCCCATGCCTGGGCTGAATTCACCCTAAATTCCCCAAGATGGTGAAGAGAGGAAATAGGAGCAGCCTGCTCGCACATAACCTGGATGGGAGAGATAACACAAAACAACCAAACTTGAAATCACACTTCTCTTTCTGAGATGGAACAGACAACCTTCCTTCCTAGCTTCCAAGACCACAATGATTCCTATAATCCGCTCAGAGCACTGGGCTGGTGTGCTATTTAAACTAATGACCCCACCCAGTGCACCTGATGAGAGGCGGATCCAGCACGGCTCCAAAACAAATACTAAACTCGTGCTGCTACCCTGGCCGAGCTACGCACATCGTCAGAGGGGGGCATGACAGTACCCCCCCTTCTACGGGTGACCTCCGGACACCCAGGACCAACCTTATCCGGATGGGACCTATGAAAAGCCCTCACCAGTCGGCTGGCATTGACATCCAACGCCGGAACCCACATCCTCTCCTCAGGGCCGTATGCCCTCCAGTGCACCAGGTACTGAAGGGAACCTCAAAGAACTCTAAAGTCGAGAATCCTGGAGATCTCAAACTCCAAGTTTCCCTCGACTAGAACAGGAGGAGGAGGCAATGGCAATGGTTCCACCGGTCTCACGTATTTTTTTTTAGTAAAGACCTGTGGAACACATCATGGATCCTCCAAGTCTGCGGAAGATCCAGCCAAAACGCCACAGGATTGATCACCGCAGAAGTTTTATACGGACCAATAAATCTTGGACCCAGTTTCCAAGATGGCACTCTCAATTTGATATTCTTAGTGGACAACTACACCAGATCACCCACACACAGGTCCGGACCAGTCACACGTCTCTTGTCAGCCATTCGTTTATACCTCTCACCCATCTTCTCCAAATTCCCTTGAATCCTCCGCCAGATGGAGGATAAGGCAGAAGAGAATCTCTCCGCCTCTGGCATCCCAGAGGAACCAGTCCCAGAAAAGGTACCAAACTGAGGATGGAAACCGTATGTGCCAAACAATGGCGACTTACCCGTGGACTCCTGCCTATTGTTATTCAACGCAAATTCTGCTAAGGACAAGAATGAGGACCAGTCCTCCTGATTCTCAGCCACAAAGCACCTCAAGTAGGTCTCCAGGTTTTGATTAGTACGCTCCGTTTGACCATTCGACTGCGGATGAAAAGCCGAAGAGAATGAAAGTTGAATGCCAAGCCGAGAGCAGAATGCCCTCCAAAACCTGGAGACAAACTGCGTGCCCCTATCAGAGACCACATCCGAAGGAATACCATGCAATTTCACAATATTATCCACAAAAATCTGTGCAAGAGTCTTAGCGTTAGGCAGACTAGTTAGTGGTATAAAGTGAGCCATTTTACTGAAACGGTCAACTACCACCAAAATCACTGTTCTCCCGGAGGAACTCGGCAGATCCGTAATAAAGTCCATCGACAAATGCGTCCAAGGACAAGACTGAATAGACAATTGAAGAAGTGAACCAGCCGGTTGAGTATGAGCAACCTTTGACCGAGCGCAGGTTTCACAAGCTGTCACGTAATTCTGAATGCTCTTACGTAACCCTGGCCACCAGAACCTCCGAGATACTAGATCACAGGTGGACTTACCACCAGGATGTCCAGTGAGGACAGTATCGTGATGTTCCTTGAACACCTTGTATCGCAGGCCCTCAGGAACAAACAACCTTCCTGGGGGACAAGAACCAGGAGCCCCCTCCTGGGCTCCCAACACCTCCATCTCCAATTCAGGGTACAAAGCGGAGACCACCACCCCATCCGCCAAAATTGGCGCAGGATCCTCTGAATCACCTCCCCTAGGAAAGCTGCGAGACAAGGCATCTGCCCTGACGTTCTTGACCCCTGGGCGAAAGGCAACCACAAAATTGAACCTGGTAAAAACCTGTGACCATCTGGCCTGCCTAGGGTTCAGACGCTTGGCAGATTGCAGGTAAGCCAAATTATTTTGGTCTGTACACACCGTAACGGGGTGAGACGCCCCCTCTAACCAGTGACACCATTCCTCAAAGGTCAACTTGATAGCCAACAACTCTATCTCCAACATCATAATTCCTCTCGGCGACCGAGAGCTTCTTTGAGAAAAAGGCACATGGGACCCACTTGCCAGGGGATGAACTCTGTGACAGCACCGCTCCAACCCCCACCTCTGCATCAACCTCCACTACAAATGGCTGAGACACATCCGGCTGCACCAGAATGGGAGCAGACGCAAAACGCTCCTTAATAGCCAAAAAGACCTGCAATGCCTCATCCGACCAGACAGAAACGTTGGCGCCCTTCTTGGTCATATCAGTGAGAGGTTTTACTATGGTAAAATAGTTTGAAATAAATTTTCTATAATAATTCGTAAACCCCAAGGAACGCATCAAAGCTTTCTGATTCTCTAGTCGGTTCCACTCCAGAACCGCCCGGACCTTTTTGGGGTCCATACAAAAACCAGAATCAGAAAGCATGTATCCCAAGAACGGAAGATCTTGCACCGCAAACAAACATTTCTCCAATTTGGCGTATAATTTATTCTCCCGAAGGATCGTCAAAACCTGTCTCACATGATCCTGATGGGTCTTCAGATCAGGAGAATAAATTAAAATGTCATCCAGGTAAACTACTACGAACCTCCCCACCAAGTGATTAAAAATGTCATTGACGAATCGCTGAAATACTGCTGGCACGTTCGTCAACCCAAAAGGCATAACCAGGTTCTCAAAATGACCCTCGTGCGTATTGAAGGCCATTTTCCACTACTCCCCCTCCTTGATTCTGATCAGATTGTAGGCCCCTCTCAAATCCAACTTGGAGAACTCCTTGGCTCCAACAATCTGATCAAAAAGATCAGAGATCAAAGGAAGGAGATATGGATCCCGGAGATCCATCCTTTTTCTTCACAAAGAACAAACCTACTGCCACTGGAGACTTAGATCGTCTAATATGGCCCTTTGCCAAACTCTCGGCGACATACTTTCGCATGACCTCTCTTTCGGGTTGAGAGAGGTTGCAAAGCCGAGACTTTGGCAACTTAGCCCCCGGAATGAGATTAACTGGACAATCATAGTCTCGATGAGGGGGCAATTCCTGAGCCCCACCCTCCAAAAAGACATCCGCAAAATCCGAGAGATACTGAGGTAAAGCCGTAACGGACACACCAGAGATAGATGTGCCAAGACAATTATCCAAACAAAACTCACTCCAACCAATGATTTGTCTCGCTTGCCAGTCTATAATTGGGTTATGTCGAGTCAACCATGGCAACCCCAACACTATTGGCGCTGGCAAATCCTTCATGACAAAACAAGAAATAATTTCAACATGTGAATCACCCACCCTTAAGTGAATACCATGAAGTAAGGCTCCTTTGAGAAAGAGGGGAAGAATCAATGGCAAAAACACGAATCTCGTTCTCTAAAGTGCAAGTACTTCGTTCTAGGTTTTGAAGGAAAAAAAAGTCAATTAGGTTTACCCCAGCACCACAATCAAGGAATACATCAACAAAAACATTTTATGACTCTAGCGCCACCATAGCTGGAAGGAGAAAACGGGAACTGCAGGGAGCTTGCTTACCTGCCTGCTCCACCACACCATTCATACTACCAAGTGTCAGGGAAGTTTTTTTTTCTTTTTTCTTTTTCTCTTCCACCTGTGGTTTAACATAAGGACAAGCAAAAATAAAATGACTTCTCTTTCCACAATAGTAACATAGTTTGTGCACTTTCCTAAAGTCTCTACTATTAGAATGGCAAGAAACCTGACCCAACTGCATGGGCTCCTCCGCTACCCCAGAGTTACCTGTAACATCACCCGGGATGGCAGTAGAGACAAAACCACTCACAGAAGGGATACCTTGCGCGGAGGGAGCCCTATACCTCTCTCTGATACGTCTATCTAGCCGTACTGCTAAAGACATGGCGTTCTCCAAAGAGTCTGGGTATTTGTGAAAAGCAAGGGCATCCTTCAATCTTTCAGATAACCCCTGACAAAACTGACTACGTAACGCGGGATCATTCCACTCTGATTCAGTAGCCCACCTCCTAAACTCAACACAGTAAGCCTCTGCAGTATGTTCCCCCTGAAACAAATCGAGACCCAATCTGGGTCATCGTAGATTAATCCCAGAGCCTTAAAAAATTCCTCCACCGACCAGAGGGCCGGGAACCAGGTGGCAGAGAAAAGGCCCAGGATTGCGCGTCCCCTTTAAGCAGAGAAATAACTATACCTATCCTCTGACTCTCATCACCTGATGACGATGGACGCAGCCAAAAGTACAATTTGCAAGATTCTCTAAAACGGATAAAGTCATCCGTACTTCCTGAAAATCGATCAGGAAGAGCCACTTTAGGCTCCACACAAATTTGACCTGCACCAGCTGCCAGAGCATTCTGACACAGTGTGACCGAACCACGTAGCTTTCCAACCTCTAGGGATAGCCCCTGCAAGCGGACAACCAGTGCTTTAATTGACGCCATCAAAAAAACGCTAGTAATGGCAGTCACAGTATGGCGGATTATAATGTCACGGCGGGCGTGCACTCAGACTCACAGATAACCCACCAACCCGGCTCTTGGCGAGAGACAGGGGAAGGGTCACCTCCTAGGTAATCCCTGACCTCTTTCCCTACACTGCTCAGCCCACATGCAGACCTTAATGGTAGTTATGATGTGTCCCCATGCCTGGGCTGAATTCATCCTAAATTCCCTGAGATGGTAAAGAGGGGAAATAGGAGCAGCCTGCTCTCACATAACCTGGATGGGAGAGATAACACAAAACAACCAAACTAGAAATCACACTTATCTTTCAGAGCTGGAACAGACAACCTTCATTCCTAGCTTCCAAGTCCACAATGATTCCTATAATCCGCTCAGAGCCCTGGGCTGGTGTGCTATTTAAACTAATGACCCCACCCAGTGCGCCTGAGAGGGATCCAGCACGGCTCCAAAACAAATACTAAACTCGTGCTGCTATCCTGGCCAAGCTCCGCACATAGTCAGAGGAGGGCATGACAACATGCTAGCAGCGATCTAGCCTTGCATGTCCACAGCTCTATAAGCTAAAACGAGGTGACATAATCCCTTTAAGTTCAGTTTAGTATTTCTGAGCTGGAATAGTTCATTCCAGTTTAGCTCCCCCTCTGTGAGCAGAGTGGGCTGTGCCCATATCCTGCCTCATGGGTGGAGAAGGAAGTTAGAGTTAGTGTGCCAGCCACCCCTGCTAGGGGTAGGTTGTGCGTGTAGGAGTTCCCATATATAGGGAATCAAGCCAGGATCTCGTCTCAGCTGAGACATTGATCATCATCCCCAGCCTGAGCCCTTCAGCCTCAGCTGGAAGAAACAAGCAGACAACTCCAGAATTCCAGGAAGAAAGCATACTCTGTGAAGATAACTGTGAGTCAAGTTCCAGAGACCCAGGAGAAGCCATTTCTCCTCAGCTAGTCAGTCCCCATACAGCAGAAAATAGAAAGTGCAGAAGCCAAATTCCTGCCACAGTATAGAGCTAACACGCAGACGTCTTTTCCTGCAAGCTCCAGGTATGTAATAGAGCAGAAGATAAATTCCTGCCAACCATTACCAATACCTGCTGGGACCGAAGACTAAAGCTGTATCTTGCTTGGATGAAAGCTACAACCAGTAAAGAACTTTACCCAAGGTCTGGATCTCAATTACTGCTGCAAAATTCCTCTATTACTAGCACCACACTCAATTTATTGCAAGTGAACCAGGATCCAGGAGTCCAGCCATACCCAGGTAGGAGACACCGTCTACACAATTACTACCACCATACAGAGACATTACACCACTCTGGCATTCCTAACCTGGTACGTGAGTTATAACACCTTAGTGGACCCTGTGACAGTACCCTGCGCATTCTGCAATTAGCATCACAAACAAAACTATAGACTATTGTACCCATATCCTGACCCACTGCACAATTTGGCATCCGTGTAACCATACCACGGTCCTGCTCGCTGCAAATGGAGAAGGCAAATGAGTGGAGAAGGCAAATGAGTGGAGAAGGCGGATGAGTGGAGAAGGAGGATGAGTGGAGAAGGAGGATGAGTGGAGAAGGAGGATGAGTGGAGAAGGAGGATGAGTGGAGGAGGCGGATGAGTGGAGGAGGCGGATGAGTGGAGGAGGCGGATGAGTGGAGGAGGCGGATGAGTGGAGGAGGCGGATGAGTGGAGGAGGCGGATGAGTGGAGGAGAAGGCAAATGAGTGGAGAAGGCAAATGAGTGGAGAAGGCAAATGAGTGGAGAAGGCAAATGAGTGGAGAAGGCAAATGAGTGGAGAAGGCAAATGAGTGGAGAAGGCAAATGAGTGGAGAAGGCAAATGAGTGGAGAAGGCAAATGAGTGGAGAAGGCGGATGAGTGGAGAAGGAGGATGAGTGGAGAAGGCGGATGAGTGGAGAAGGCGGATGAGTGGAGAAGGCGGATGAGTGGAGAAGGCGGATGAGTGAAGAAGGCGGATGAGTGGAGGAGGCGGATGAGTGGAGGAGGCGGATGAGTGGAGAAGGCGGATGAGTGGAGAAGGCGGATGAGTGGAGGAGGCGGATGAGTGGAGGAGGCGGATGAGTGGAGGAGGCGGATGAGTGGAGGAGGCGGATGAGTAGAGAAGGCGGATGAGTGGAGAAGGCGGATGAGTGGAGAAGGCGGATTAGTGGAGAAGGCGGATTAGTGGAGAAGGCGGATTAGTGGAGAAGGCGGATTAGTGGAGAAGGCGGATTAGTGGAGAAGGCAAATGAATGGAGAAGGCGGATGAGTGGAGAAGGAGGATGAGTGGAGAAGGAGGATGAGTGGAGAAGGCGGATTAGTGGAGAAGGCGGATTAGTGGAGAAGGCGGATTAGTGGAGAAGGCGGATTAGTGGAGAAGGCAAATGAATGGAGAAGGCGGATGAGTGGAGAAGGAGAATGAGTGGAGAAGGAGAATGAGTGGAGAAGGCGGATGAGTGGAGAAGGCGGATTAGTGGAGAAGGCGGATGAGTGGAGAAGGCGGATGAGTGGAGAAGGAGAATGAGTGGAGAAGGCAAATGAGTGGAGAAGGCGAATGAGTGGAGAAGTCAAATGAGTGGAGAAGGCGGATTAGTGGAGAAGGCGGATTAGTGGAGAAGGCGGATGAGTGGAGAAGGCGGATGAGTGGAGAAGGCGGATGAGTGGAGAAGGTGAGTTAAGCGCCTTTAACCAGACTTATAAATTCAAAATTTTATTAGCATTGTTCAAACTGCTTCATGCCTTAAAGAGGACCTTTCATGGGTCCAAAGAATAGGAACTAAGTAGCAGGCTACATAGAGCGGCGCCCAAAGATGTCCCAGCACTTACTATTATTCCTGGGCGCCGCTCCGTTTGCCCGCTGTGGCCCCCGGTAATTTCTCAACATTCAGAACAATCACAGCGCAGAGCTCAGAGCAAGGGAGAAAAAAAACCTCCTTGGCTCTATGCTCTGCTCTGCGATTGGACAGCGCTGCTGTCAGGGAGAAGAAGAGACACTGGCGTCTCCTCCTACTTGCTCTGAATGATGAGAAATTACCGGGAGCCACAGCGGATGAATGGAGCAGTGCCCAGGAATAATAGTAAGTGCACTTACTCTATGTAGCCTACTACTTAGTTCATATTATTTGGACCCATGAAAGGTCCTCTTTAAACATACTGCACCCTCCAGGGCAGGAAACCGCTGGTGCTGCCACCTGTAGACAAGCATCTGCCCAAGAATCAGCAGATATATGCATCATATACACAGTCAGAGCAGAGCAACCACGTCCAGGACCTCTGCTCTTCAGCTGCTGTTACTCAGATCCGTCAGCAGGAGGCGGCAGCGACTGACATCGCTGGCCGACTACCAAAGCCAATCAGTGAGAATTGTTCTTATGGGAGAAGCTACACTTACCACCTATAATGAGGCATTCTAAAATTAATGTCTAATTAGGCAACTGCTATTTCAGTAATTCTCTAATCATATTTACAAATTCTTGAGCAATTTACTAATGAGTCCAACAGCAAATCCGAGATGCCGCCTGTACTGCATCTCCTGTAATCAACACTCTGTATAATACATTGCTAAGACCGGCCATTCTGTACTTCCAAGAACCAGCTGTATTCCAATAGTCACCAACTGTCTTTCATGGAACTGCACTTCCAACTGCGTCCATGTATTATAATCACTGATATTCAGTAAATGTTCCAGTTTTTGTTGGCTATCCTATGCTTGCTTCATTCTTCTACAATACCATACACGGCGTGTCACCGTTTAATTGACACTGGCGTCACGAACTTTTAAATACCTGCCTGTTCCAGTATTTGCCCCAATTGAAGACGACAGTGGATCCCAGGTTAGTGAGTCAATCTGCACTACAAAGCCCAGCATACACTACTGACCCCCTGGGACACTGCATCGCTCTTTTTGGCGTCACGAACAGGATCCGCATACTTCTACAGTGCAGAGTAGTGTGAACTGTGTGCTTTAACCATTCCACCACCGTATTGCAAAGACTGTAACCTTTATTCCTAATTTGTGGATTACAATTGTGCCTGGGAGGAATCAGAGACGCTGTACTGTGTTGCGCTACCCCCAGAGAGAGAATCGCATTTGTGGACTGTGTTTTATGGGACTTTTCATCATCCTGCTTGCTGTCAGTGAATTGCAGCATCGGGACATCTAAAATGGCCGCCGACGCCATGAGGCTTTTTACTGCGCCATCAAGATGTGCAGAGGCGCGAATATTTGGCGCCAAAACCCTCCAAGAAGAAGGAGGAGACGATTGCCCTGGAGCGCCACCCACCTTGAGGAGTGACGACGCGGTTAACTACTTTGAAGAGTTACGCCCGGGAGGCGGGGCTCAGATGGAGATAGACCGGCCCAGTGTGTGGGAGGAGTCAGTGTCGACTCTGCACCCAGTGAGTGAAGAGATGGCGTACGCGGAAGAGCCGGAGTTCGATGCCACGTGCGAGTGGGGCGCCACTCCTCCGGACTTTCCCGAGTTGGGGCCGTGGGACCCTCTAGCCTGGACGGCCACCCCCTGGGCCCAGGCCATGGACTTGAGTATCACTCGTCCTCAGTCCCCACCGATCCGTCGCCGGCACGCAGAATAGCCGGCTATTATGGAAGAATTGAGAGCCGCGGTGGCTAAAAAGAACACTAGCCGGAAAAAGCGGTTTGAAGAAATGGCCAAGTCCATACAAGGAGACTCCTTTCCGGGTAAGCCCCAGCTAGAAAGGCACCGCGGGATCGTGGTGTCCTTTGATAAAGAAAAAGGCTACGGGTTTATCCAGGAGTTGGGAACTGGCCGGGACTTTTATGTGAACCGGCGGTCGGTGAAGCGGCACTACCTCCCGGAGCATCTCCATAATTTGACCGTGGGAGAGATCGTGGAGTACACCCCCGCCGAAAGTCTACGGGGCCCCTACGCTACCGCAGTCACTCGCCCGAAGGCGCCGGCTGAAACCTGGGACCCTGAGAAAGAGGGGACAGATCCGGTTGAGACGGAGGGAGTGCAAGTGGAACCGGCCCGAACCACCCATCTGCAAAGCCAGGCTTACCTCAGTCCCGACGTTTTCTGGGAGCCCATCGTGCTGCAGGGGCTGGAGGAACGATATCCCCCTCCGGATGCGGTGAGACGTGAGGAAGAGAAGGAGCGGCAGGACAGCTGCCGGAGGGCAGAGGAATGTGCTGAGGCCCGGCGTCAAGCAGCAGCTGCCACCGTTACCCCAGAGGCCACTGTCCCTGAACCTCCGGTAGCTCCGACCACCTGCACCAAAGCTGACCTAGAGGCCCTACGCAAGAGGGTGTATTGGGTGGCGGAACCTCGGGTGCGCAGGAGGCGTGCGGTGGTTCCCGTTTCCTAGGACGGATGCCGAAATGGAGGCCATGAAAGACAAGCCTCCCCCTCTAAAGATTGTAAGAGGAGATGGTTTCCAGATGTGGCCGGCCTTGCCAGAACAATTGCTGCAGGTTCCGTACATCGACTCGTCATCCGAGGAAGAATATGACACTCGTTTGTGAGTACTCCTTTCCTCATGTCCATCTCCTTAATGGCCGTTTTGTCCCTCCAGTTGGCAGAGCTGGTCAAGCTCGCTGCCAGTTACACACGGCCGGTGGCATCCTAACTGAATAATGTGCCACTGTATACCACTGCTTCCAGCTGCCCTTGTTATGTTTGGGACATCCGGTCTGCTGCTATAATCCCAGTTGTGCCTTATTTTGCACCAATTCTTCCCTTTTTACCCCCATTTCAGGTTGAAAAGACATTTTTATGTCAGCACTATTTTAAAGGGTAAGCAGGACTTGCCAGGATAACATGGCCCTGGTATTGTCAGAGTCCTGTATTGTCATTTTATATATGTGCTGCTGACAGTATTTAGTAACCGGTTTTTTATTCACGTCTATGTGCCCAGAGATGGACTTCCTATGTGCAAGCCTCTGAGAGGTTAATTTTATTATGGACTTATTTATTGTCATGGACTATCCTGGTTCTTTGAACATCCGCTGTACCAGGTCAGCGCCCCCGTTCCACTCACTATCCTGTGAAAAAGAGAACGACGCCCCTTGTCACCAGACTTCACCTTTGCCAATTGGGTCTGATAAGAGTGTAATTGACATATATGTATGTATGCATGTGTCTTTCTCTATTTCAGGTAATGATTCCAGTTGGGCGGGCCCTGATGGAGTACGAGGTCGTACTCAGCTTAAAGCAGCGGGGTATGTAGTGTACGGGAGAGTAATACCCCGTCACTACAGAAGGGTCACTTGGGTATTGTCGTTCCCCCTGTATTTATGGGGAGGTTGGTATAGAACATCTTGTCAATGTACTGCTATGTATTTTCCTGTTACTGTGAAACGTGCATGTGCAGGCCGGCTAGGGTGTCATTCCAGCTCTGAGTCACTAGAGGGAGCTAGGGAGCCCTAGGT
>NW_025334734.1:0-96351 GCF_014858855.1 Bufo gargarizans | reverse complement strand
CATAGGGTCATTCAGAATAACTTCACACACACGCTACTGTGCATTTCCCAGTCTAATTCTGTCAGTAAATCTATACCTGTCACCCAGCGCCTAAATACTAGGCCTCAAATTTATATCCCACTAAATCTGTCGTTACGCTGTACTGTTCTGGCTGGGCAAGTTATTTAGTGTCCGTCAAAGCACATTTTTTGTTCTGGGTTGAAATACAATTCCCAATTTAGCAATTTCCTAATTTAGTGGTTTCTGCTGTATCAGAGCTATTGAAATCTATCCCTAAAAGGGTATATAATATTCAAGGTGCACATAGGGTCATTCAGAATAACTTCACACACACGCTACTGTGCATTTCCCAGTCTAATTCTGTCAGTAAATCTATACCTGTCACCCAGCGCCTAAATACTAGGCCTCAAATTTATATCCCGCTAAATCTGTCGTTACCGCTGTACTGTTCTGGCTGGGCAAGTTATTTAGTGTCCGTCAAAGCACATTTTTTGTTCTGGGTTGAAATACAATTCCCAATTTAGCAATTTCCTAATTTAGTGGTTTCTGCTGTATCAGAGCTATTTGAAATCTATCCCTAAAAGGGTATATAATATTCAAGGTGCACATAGGGTCATTCAGAATAACTTCACACACACGCTACTGTGCATTTCCCAGTCTAATTCTGTCAGTAAATCTATACCTGTCACCCAGCGCCTAAATACTAGGCCTCAAATTTATATCCCGCTAAATCTGTCGTTACCGCTGTACTGTTCTGGCTGGGCAAGTTATTTAGTGTCCGTCAAAGCACATTTTTTGTTCTGGGTTGAAATACAATTCCCAATTTAGCAATTTCCTAATTTAGTGGTTTCTGCTGTATCAGAGCTATTTGAAATCTATCCCTAAAAGGGTATATAATATTCAAGGTGCACATAGGGTCATTCAGAATAACTTCACACACACGCTACTGTGCATTTCCCAGTCTAATTCTGTCAGTAAATCTATACCTGTCACCCAGCGCCTAAATACTAGGCCTCAAATTTATATCCCGCTAAATCTGTCGTTACCGCTGTACTGTTCTGGCTGGGCAAGTTATTTAGTGTCCGTCAAAGCACATTTTTTGTTCTGGGTTGAAATACAATTCCCAATTTAGCAATTTCCTAATTTAGTGGTTTCTGCTGTATCAGAGCTATTTGAAATCTATCCCTAAAAGGGTATATAATATTCAAGGTGCACATAGGGTCATTCAGAATAACTTCACACACACGCTACTGTACATTTCCCAGTCTAATTCTGTCAGTAAATCTATACCTGTCACCCAGCGCCTAAATACTAGGCCTCAAATTTATATCCCGCTAAATCTGTCGTTACCGCTGTACTGTTCTGGCTGGGCAAGTTATTTAGTGTCCGTCAAAGCATTTGTTCTGGGTTGAAATACAATTCCCAATTTAGCAATTTCCTAATTTAGTGGTTTCTGCTGTATCAGAGCTATTTGAAATCTATCCCTAAAAGGGTATATAATATTCAAGGTGCACATAGGGTCATTCAGAATAACTTCACACACACGCTACTGTAGCATTTCCCAGTCTAATTCTGTCAGTAAATCTATACCTGTCACCCAGCGCCTAAATACTAGGCCTCAAATTTATATCCCGCTAAATCTGTCGTTACCGCTGTACTGTTCTGGCTGGGCAAGTTATTTAGTGTCCGTCAAAGCACATTTTTTGTTCTGGGTTGAAATACAATTCCCAATTTAGCAATTTCCTAATTTAGTGGTTTCTGCTGTATCAGAGCTATTTGAAATCTATCCCTAAAAGGGTATATAATATTCAAGGTGCACATAGGGTCATTCAGAATAACTTCACACACACGCTACTGTGCATTTCCCAGTCTAATTCTGTCAGTAAATCTATACCTGTCACCCAGCGCCTAAATACTAGGCCTCAAATTTATATCCCGCTAAATCTGTCGTTACCGCTGTACTGTTCTGGCTGGGCAAGTTATTTAGTGTCCGTCAAAGCACATTTTTTGTTCTGGGTTGAAATACAATTCCCAATTTAGCAATTTCCTAATTTAGTGGTTTCTGCTGTATCAGAGCTATTTGAAATCTATCCCTAAAAGGGTATATAATATTCAAGGTGCACATAGGGTCATTCAGAATAACTTCACACACACGCTACTGTACATTTCCCAGTCTAATTCTGTCAGTAAATCTATACCTGTCACCCAGCGCCTAAATACTAGGCCTCAAATTTATATCCCGCTAAATCTGTCGTTACCGCTGTACTGTTCTGGCTGGGCAAGTTATTTAGTGTCCGTCAAAGCACATTTTTTGTTCTGGGTTGAAATACAATTCCCAATTTAGCAATTTCCTAATTTAGTGGTTTCTGCTGTATCAGAGCTATTTGAAATCTATCCCTAAAAGGGTATATAATATTCAAGGTGCACATAGGGTCATTCAGAATAACTTCACACACACGCTACTGTGCATTTCCCAGTCTAATTCTGTCAGTAAATCTATACCTGTCACCCAGCGCCTAAATACTAGGCCTCAAATTTATATCCCGCTAAATCTGTCGTTACCGCTGTACTGTTCTGGCTGGGCAAGTTATTTAGTGTCCGTCAAAGCACATTTTTTGTTCTGGGTTGAAATACAATTCCCAATTTAGCAATTTCCTAATTTAGTGGTTTCTGCTGTATCAGAGCTATTTGAAATCTATCCCTAAAAGGGTATATAATATTCAAGGTGCACATAGGGTCATTCAGAATAACTTCACACACACGCTACTGTGCATTTCCCAGTCTAATTCTGTCAGTAAATCTATACCTGTCACCCAGCGCCTAAATACTAGGCCTCAAATTTATATCCCGCTAAATCTGTCGTTACCGCTGTACTGTTCTGGCTGGGCAAGTTATTTAGTGTCCGTCAAAGCACATTTTTTGTTCTGGGTTGAAATACAATTCCCAATTTAGCAATTTCCTAATTTAGTGGTTTCTGCTGTATCAGAGCTATTTGAAATCTATCCCTAAAAGGGTATATAATATTCAAGGTGCACATAGGGTCATTCAGAATAACTTCACACACACGCTACTGTGCATTTCCCAGTCTAATTCTGTCAGTAAATCTATACCTGTCACCCAGCGCCTAAATACTAGGCCTCAAATTTATATCCCGCTAAATCTGTCGTTACCGCTGTACTGTTCTGGCTGGGCAAGTTATTTAGTGTCCGTCAAAGCACATTTTTTGTTCTGGGTTGAAATACAATTCCCAATTTAGCAATTTCCTAATTTAGTGGTTTCTGCTGTATCAGAGCTATTTGAAATCTATCCCTAAAAGGGTATATAATATTCAAGGTGCACATAGGGTCATTCAGAATAACTTCACACACACGCTACTGTGCATTTCCCAGTCTAATTCTGTCAGTAAATCTATACCTGTCACCCAGCGCCTAAATACTAGGCCTCAAATTTATATCCCGCTAAATCTGTCGTTACCGCTGTACTGTTCTGGCTGGGCAAGTTATTTAGTGTCCGTCAAAGCACATTTTTTGTTCTGGGTTGAAATACAATTCCCAATTTAGCAATTTCCTAATTTAGTGGTTTCTGCTGTATCAGAGCTATTTGAAATCTATCCCTAAAAGGGTATATAATATTCAAGGTGCACATAGGGTCATTCAGAATAACTTCACACACACGCTACTGTGCATTTCCCAGTCTAATTCTGTCAGTAAATCTATACCTGTCACCCAGCGCCTAAATACTAGGCCTCAAATTTATATCCCGCTAAATCTGTCGTTACCGCTGTACTGTTCTGGCTGGGCAAGTTATTTAGTGTCCGTCAAAGCACATTTTTTGTTCTGGGTTGAAATACAATTCCCAATTTAGCAATTTCCTAATTTAGTGGTTTCTGCTGTATCAGAGCTATTTGAAATCTATCCCTAAAAGGGTATATAATATTCAAGGTGCACATAGGGTCATTCAGAATAACTTCACACACACGCTACTGTGCATTTCCCAGTCTAATTCTGTCAGTAAATCTATACCTGTCACCCAGCGCCTAAATACTAGGCCTCAAATTTATATCCCGCTAAATCTGTCGTTACCGCTGTACTGTTCTGGCTGGGCAAGTTATTTAGTGTCCGTCAAAGCACATTTTTTGTTCTGGGTTGAAATACAATTCCCAATTTAGCAATTTCCTAATTTAGTGGTTTCTGCTGTATCAGAGCTATTTGAAATCTATCCCTAAAAGGGTATATAATATTCAAGGTGCACATAGGGTCATTCAGAATAACTTCACACACACGCTACTGTGCATTTCCCAGTCTAATTCTGTCAGTAAATCTATACCTGTCACCCAGCGCCTAAATACTAGGCCTCAAATTTATATCCCGCTAAATCTGTCGTTACCGCTGTACTGTTCTGGCTGGGCAAGTTATTTAGTGTCCGTCAAAGCACATTTTTTGTTCTGGGTTGAAATACAATTCCCAATTTAGCAATTTCCTAATTTAGTGGTTTCTGCTGTATCAGAGCTATTTGAAATCTATCCCTAAAAGGGTATATAATATTCAAGGTGCACATAGGGTCATTCAGAATAACTTCACACACACGCTACTGTGCATTTCCCAGTCTAATTCTGTCAGTAAATCTATACCTGTCACCCAGCGCCTAAATACTAGGCCTCAAATTTATATCCCGCTAAATCTGTCGTTACCGCTGTACTGTTCTGGCTGGGCAAGTTATTTAGTGTCCGTCAAAGCACATTTTTTGTTCTGGGTTGAAATACAATTCCCAATTTAGCAATTTCCTAATTTAGTGGTTTCTGCTGTATCAGAGCTATTTGAAATCTATCCCTAAAAGGGTATATAATATTCAAGGTGCACATAGGGTCATTCAGAATAACTTCACACACACGCTACTGTGCATTTCCCAGTCTAATTCTGTCAGTAAATCTATACCTGTCACCCAGCGCCTAAATACTAGGCCTCAAATTTATATCCCGCTAAATCTGTCGTTACCGCTGTACTGTTCTGGCTGGGCAAGTTATTTAGTGTCCGTCAAAGCACATTTTTTGTTCTGGGTTGAAATACAATTCCCAATTTAGCAATTTCCTAATTTAGTGGTTTCTGCTGTATCAGAGCTATTTGAAATCTATCCCTAAAAGGGTATATAATATTCAAGGTGCACATAGGGTCATTCAGAATAACTTCACACACACGCTACTGTGCATTTCCCAGTCTAATTCTGTCAGTAAATCTATACCTGTCACCCAGCGCCTAAATACTAGGCCTCAAATTTATATCCCGCTAAATCTGTCGTTACCGCTGTACTGTTCTGGCTGGGCAAGTTATTTAGTGTCCGTCAAAGCACATTTTTTGTTCTGGGTTGAAATACAATTCCCAATTTAGCAATTTCCTAATTTAGTGGTTTCTGCTGTATCAGAGCTATTTGAAATCTATCCCTAAAAGGGTATATAATATTCAAGGTGCACATAGGGTCATTCAGAATAACTTCACACACACGCTACTGTGCATTTCCCAGTCTAATTCTGTCAGTAAATCTATACCTGTCACCCAGCGCCTAAATACTAGGCCTCAAATTTATATCCCGCTAAATCTGTCGTTACCGCTGTACTGTTCTGGCTGGGCAAGTTATTTAGTGTCCGTCAAAGCACATTTTTTGTTCTGGGTTGAAATACAATTCCCAATTTAGCAATTTCCTAATTTAGTGGTTTCTGCTGTATCAGAGCTATTTGAAATCTATCCCTAAAAGGGTATATAATATTCAAGGTGCACATAGGGTCATTCAGAATAACTTCACACACACGCTACTGTGCATTTCCCAGTCTAATTCTGTCAGTAAATCTATACCTGTCACCCAGCGCCTAAATACTAGGCCTCAAATTTATATCCCGCTAAATCTGTCGTTACCGCTGTACTGTTCTGGCTGGGCAAGTTATTTAGTGTCCGTCAAAGCACATTTTTTGTTCTGGGTTGAAATACAATTCCCAATTTAGCAATTTCCTAATTTAGTGGTTTCTGCTGTATCAGAGCTATTTGAAATCTATCCCTAAAAGGGTATATAATATTCAAGGTGCACATAGGGTCATTCAGAATAACTTCACACACACGCTACTGTGCATTTCCCAGTCTAATTCTGTCAGTAAATCTATACCTGTCACCCAGCGCCTAAATACTAGGCCTCAAATTTATATCCCGCTAAATCTGTCGTTACCGCTGTACTGTTCTGGCTGGGCAAGTTATTTAGTGTCCGTCAAAGCACATTTTTTGTTCTGGGTTGAAATACAATTCCCAATTTAGCAATTTCCTAATTTAGTGGTTTCTGCTGTATCAGAGCTATTTGAAATCTATCCCTAAAAGGGTATATAATATTCAAGGTGCACATAGGGTCATTCAGAATAACTTCACACACACGCTACTGTGCATTTCCCAGTCTAATTCTGTCAGTAAATCTATACCTGTCACCCAGCGCCTAAATACTAGGCCTCAAATTTATATCCCGCTAAATCTGTCGTTACCGCTGTACTGTTCTGGCTGGGCAAGTTATTTAGTGTCCGTCAAAGCACATTTTTTGTTCTGGGTTGAAATACAATTCCCAATTTAGCAATTTCCTAATTTAGTGGTTTCTGCTGTATCAGAGCTATTTGAAATCTATCCCTAAAAGGGTATATAATATTCAAGGTGCACATAGGGTCATTCAGAATAACTTCACACACACGCTACTGTGCATTTCCCAGTCTAATTCTGTCAGTAAATCTATACCTGTCACCCAGCGCCTAAATACTAGGCCTCAAATTTATATCCCGCTAAATCTGTCGTTACCGCTGTACTGTTCTGGCTGGGCAAGTTATTTAGTGTCCGTCAAAGCACATTTTTTGTTCTGGGTTGAAATACAATTCCCAATTTAGCAATTTCCTAATTTAGTGGTTTCTGCTGTATCAGAGCTATTTGAAATCTATCCCTAAAAGGGTATATAATATTCAAGGTGCACATAGGGTCATTCAGAATAACTTCACACACACGCTACTGTACATTTCCCAGTCTAATTCTGTCAGTAAATCTATACCTGTCACCCAGCGCCTAAATACTAGGCCTCAAATTTATATCCCGCTAAATCTGTCGTTACCGCTGTACTGTTCTGGCTGGGCAAGTTATTTAGTGTCCGTCAAAGCACATTTTTTGTTCTGGGTTGAAATACAATTCCCAATTTAGCAATTTCCTAATTTAGTGGTTTCTGCTGTATCAGAGCTATTTGAAATCTATCCCTAAAAGGGTATATAATATTCAAGGTGCACATAGGGTCATTCAGAATAACTTCACACACACGCTACTGTGCATTTCCCAGTCTAATTCTGTCAGTAAATCTATACCTGTCACCCAGCGCCTAAATACTAGGCCTCAAATTTATATCCCGCTAAATCTGTCGTTACCGCTGTACTGTTCTGGCTGGGCAAGTTATTTAGTGTCCGTCAAAGCACATTTTTTGTTCTGGGTTGAAATACAATTCCCAATTTAGCAATTTCCTAATTTAGTGGTTTCTGCTGTATCAGAGCTATTTGAAATCTATCCCTAAAAGGGTATATAATATTCAAGGTGCACATAGGGTCATTCAGAATAACTTCACACACACGCTACTGTGCATTTCCCAGTCTAATTCTGTCAGTAAATCTATACCTGTCACCCAGCGCCTAAATACTAGGCCTCAAATTTATATCCCGCTAAATCTGTCGTTACCGCTGTACTGTTCTGGCTGGGCAAGTTATTTAGTGTCCGTCAAAGCACATTTTTTGTTCTGGGTTGAAATACAATTCCCAATTTAGCAATTTCCTAATTTAGTGGTTTCTGCTGTATCAGAGCTATTTGAAATCTATCCCTAAAAGGGTATATAATATTCAAGGTGCACATAGGGTCATTCAGAATAACTTCACACACACGCTACTGTGCATTTCCCAGTCTAATTCTGTCAGTAAATCTATACCTGTCACCCAGCGCCTAAATACTAGGCCTCAAATTTATATCCCGCTAAATCTGTCGTTACCGCTGTACTGTTCTGGCTGGGCAAGTTATTTAGTGTCCGTCAAAGCACATTTTTTGTTCTGGGTTGAAATACAATTCCCAATTTAGCAATTTCCTAATTTAGTGGTTTCTGCTGTATCAGAGCTATTTGAAATCTATCCCTAAAAGGGTATATAATATTCAAGGTGCACATAGGGTCATTCAGAATAACTTCACACACACGCTACTGTGCATTTCCCAGTCTAATTCTGTCAGTAAATCTATACCTGTCACCCAGCGCCTAAATACTAGGCCTCAAATTTATATCCCGCTAAATCTGTCGTTACCGCTGTACTGTTCTGGCTGGGCAAGTTATTTAGTGTCCGTCAAAGCACATTTTTTGTTCTGGGTTGAAATACAATTCCCAATTTAGCAATTTCCTAATTTAGTGGTTTCTGCTGTATCAGAGCTATTTGAAATCTATCCCTAAAAGGGTATATAATATTCAAGGTGCACATAGGGTCATTCAGAATAACTTCACACACACGCTACTGTACATTTCCCAGTCTAATTCTGTCAGTAAATCTATACCTGTCACCCAGCGCCTAAATACTAGGCCTCAAATTTATATCCCGCTAAATCTGTCGTTACCGCTGTACTGTTCTGGCTGGGCAAGTTATTTAGTGTCCGTCAAAGCACATTTTTTGTTCTGGGTTGAAATACAATTCCCAATTTAGCAATTTCCTAATTTAGTGGTTTCTGCTGTATCAGAGCTATTTGAAATCTATCCCTAAAAGGGTATATAATATTCAAGGTGCACATAGGGTCATTCAGAATAACTTCACACACACGCTACTGTGCATTTCCCAGTCTAATTCTGTCAGTAAATCTATACCTGTCACCCAGCGCCTAAATACTAGGCCTCAAATTTATATCCCGCTAAATCTGTCGTTACCGCTGTACTGTTCTGGCTGGGCAAGTTATTTAGTGTCCGTCAAAGCACATTTTTTGTTCTGGGTTGAAATACAATTCCCAATTTAGCAATTTCCTAATTTAGTGGTTTCTGCTGTATCAGAGCTATTTGAAATCTATCCCTAAAAGGGTATATAATATTCAAGGTGCACATAGGGTCATTCAGAATAACTTCACACACACGCTACTGTGCATTTCCCAGTCTAATTCTGTCAGTAAATCTATACCTGTCACCCAGCGCCTAAATACTAGGCCTCAAATTTATATCCCGCTAAATCTGTCGTTACCGCTGTACTGTTCTGGCTGGGCAAGTTATTTAGTGTCCGTCAAAGCACATTTTTTGTTCTGGGTTGAAATACAATTCCCAATTTAGCAATTTCCTAATTTAGTGGTTTCTGCTGTATCAGAGCTATTTGAAATCTATCCCTAAAAGGGTATATAATATTCAAGGTGCACATAGGGTCATTCAGAATAACTTCACACACACGCTACTGTGCATTTCCCAGTCTAATTCTGTCAGTAAATCTATACCTGTCACCCAGCGCCTAAATACTAGGCCTCAAATTTATATCCCGCTAAATCTGTCGTTACCGCTGTACTGTTCTGGCTGGGCAAGTTATTTAGTGTCCGTCAAAGCACATTTTTTGTTCTGGGTTGAAATACAATTCCCAATTTAGCAATTTCCTAATTTAGTGGTTTCTGCTGTATCAGAGCTATTTGAAATCTATCCCTAAAAGGGTATATAATATTCAAGGTGCACATAGGGTCATTCAGAATAACTTCACACACACGCTACTGTGCATTTCCCAGTCTAATTCTGTCAGTAAATCTATACCTGTCACCCAGCGCCTAAATACTAGGCCTCAAATTTATATCCCGCTAAATCTGTCGTTACCGCTGTACTGTTCTGGCTGGGCAAGTTATTTAGTGTCCGTCAAAGCACATTTTTTGTTCTGGGTTGAAATACAATTCCCAATTTAGCAATTTCCTAATTTAGTGGTTTCTGCTGTATCAGAGCTATTTGAAATCTATCCCTAAAAGGGTATATAATATTCAAGGTGCACATAGGGTCATTCAGAATAACTTCACACACACGCTACTGTACATTTCCCAGTCTAATTCTGTCAGTAAATCTATACCTGTTACCCAATGCCTAAATACTAGGCCTCAAATTTATATCCCGCTAAAATCTGTCGTTACCGCTGTACTGTTCTGGCTGGGCAAGTTATTTAGTGTCCGTCAAAGCACATTTTTTGTTCTGGGTTGAAATACAATTCCCAATTTAGCAATTTCCTAATTTAGTGGTTTCTGCTGTATCAGAGCTATTTGAAATCTATCCCTAAAAGGGTATATAATATTCAAGGTGCACATAGGGTCATTCAGAATAACTTCACACACACGCTACTGTGCATTTCCCAGTCTAATTCTGTCAGTAAATCTATACCTGTCAACCAGCGCCTAAATACTAGGCCTCAAATTTATATCCTGCTAAATCTGTCGTTACCGCTGTACTGTTCTGGCTGGGCAAGTTATTTAGTGTCCGTCAAAGCACATTTTTTGTTCTGGGTTGAAATACAATTCCCAATTTAGCAATTTCCTAATTTAGTGGTTTCTGCTGTATCAGAGCTATTTGAAATCTATCCCTAAAATGGTATATAATATTCAAGGTGCACATAGGGTCATTCAGAATAACTTCACACACACGCTACTGTGCATTTCCCAGTCTAATTCTGTCAGTAAATCTATACCTGTCACCCAGCGCCTAAATACTAGGCCTCAAATTTATATCCCGCGAAATCTGTCGTTACCGCTGTACTGATCTGGCTGGGCAAGTTATTTAGTGTCCGTCAAAGCACATTTTTTGTTCTGGGTTGAAATACAATTTCCAATTTAGCAATTTCCTAATTTAGTGGTTTCTGCTGTATCAGAGCTATTTGAAATCTATCCCTAAAAGGGTATATAATATTCACGGTGCTCATAGGGTCATTCAGAATAACTTCACACACACGCTACTGTGCATTTCCCAGTCTAATTCTGTCAGTAAATCTATACCTGTCACTCAGCGCCTAAATACTAGGCCTTAAATTTATATCCCGCTAAATCTGTCGTTACCGCTGTACTGTTCTGGTTGGGCAAGTTATTTAGTGTCCGTCAAAGCACATTTTTTGTTCTGGGTTGAAATACAATTTCCAATTTAGCAATTTCCTAATTTAGTGGTTTCTGCTGTATCAGAGCTATTTGAAATCTATCCCTAAAAGGGTATAGAATATTCAAGGTGCACATAGGGTCATTCAGAATAACTTCACACACACGCTAATGTGCATTTCCCAGTCTAATTCTGTCAGTAAATCTATACCTGTCACCCAGCGCCTAAATACTAGGCCTCAAATTTATATCCCGCTAAATCTGTCGTTACTGCTGTACTGTTCTGGCTGGGCAAGTTATTTAGTGTCCGTCAAAACACAGTTTTTGTTCTGGGTTGAAATACAATTCCCAATTTAGCAATTTCCTAATTTAGTGGTTTCTGCTGTATCAGAGCTATTTGAAATCTATCCCTAAAAGGGTATATAATATTCAAGGTGCACATAGGGTCATTCAGAATAACTTCACACACACGCTACTGTGCATTTCCCAGTCTAATTCTGTCAGTAAATCTATACCTGTCACCCAGCGCCTAAATACTAGGCCTCAAATTTATATCCCGCTAAATCTGTCGTTACCGCTGTACTGTTCTGGCTGGGCAAGTTATTTAGTGTCCGTCAAAGCACATTTTTTGTTCTGGGTTGAAATACAATTCCCAATTTAGCAATTTCCTAATTTAGTGGTTTCTGCTGTATCAGAGCTATTTGAAATCTTTCCCTAAAAGGGTTTATAATATTCAAGGTGCTCATAGGGTCATTCAGAATAACTTCACACACACGCTACTGTGCATTTCCTAGTCTAATTCTGTCAGTAAATCTATACCTGTCACCCAGCGAATAAACACTAGGCCTCAAATTTATATTCAGCTGAATTAGAATACAATACATTGGGACAAATAATATTTTTGTTGTTGTGGTGAACGATAACAATGAGGAAAACATCTACTAAGGGACGCGGACGCGGACATGGTCGTGGTAGTGTTAGTGGACCTTCTAGGGCTGGGAGAGGACGTGGCCGATCTGCCACAGCCACACTTCCTAGTGTACCAACTACCTCAGTTCCCAGTAGCCGCCAGAATTTACAGCGATATATGGTGGGGCCCAATGCCGTTCTAAGGATGGTAAGGCCTGAGCAGGTACAGGCATTAGTCAATTGGGTGTCCGACAGTGGATCCAGCACGTTCACATTATCTCCCACCCAGTCTTCTGCAGAAAGCGCACAGATGGCGCCTGAAAACCAACCCCATCAGTCTGTCACATCACCCCCATGCATACCAGGGAAACTGTCTCAGCCTCAAGTTATGCAGCAGTCTCTTATGCTGTTTGTAGACTCCGCTGGCAGAGTTTCCCAAGGGCATCCACCTAGCCCTTTCCCAGCGGTGAAAGACATAGAATGCACTGACGCACAACCACTTATGTTTCCTGATGATGAGGACATGGGAATACCACCTCAGCATGTCTCTGATGATGACGAAACACAGGTGCCAACTGCTGCGTCTTTCTGCAGTGTGCAGACTGAACAGGAGGTCAGGGATCAAGACTGGGTGGAAGACGATGCAGGGGACGATGAGGTCCTAGACCCCACATGGAATGAATGTTGTGCCACTGACTTTCACAGTTCGGAGGAAGAGTCAGTGGTGAGACCGAGCCAACAGCGTAGCAAAAGAGGGAGCAGTGGGCAAAAGCAGAACACCCGCCGCCAAGAGACTCCACCTGCTACTGACCGCCGCCATCTGGGACCCAGCACCCCAAAGGCAGCTTCAAGGAGTTCCCTGGCATGGCACTTCTTCAAACAATGTGCTGACGACAAGGCCCAAGTGGCTTGCACGCTGTGCCATCAGAGCCTGAAGCGAGGCATTAACGTTCTGAACCTTAGCACAACCTGCATGACCAGGCACCTGCATGCAAAGCATGAACTGCAGTGGAGTAAACACCTTAAAACCAAGGAAGTCACTCAGGCTCCCCCTGCTACCTCTTCTGCTGCTTCCACCTCGGCCTCTTCTGCTGCTGCCGCCTCGGCCTCTTCTGCTGCTGCCACCTCGGCCTCTTCCTCCACCTCTGGAGGAACGTTGGCACCTGCCGCCCAGCAAACAGGGGATGTACCACCAACACCACCACCTTCATCACCAAGCATCTCAACCATGTCAAACGGCAGCGTTCAGCTCTCCATCTCACAAACATTTGAGAGAAAGCGTAAATTCCCACCTAGCCACCCTCGATCCCTGGCCCTGAATGCCAGCATTTCTAAACTACTGGCCTATGAAATGCTGTCATTTAGGCTGGTGGACACAGACAGCTTCAAACAGCTCATGTCGCTTGCTGTCCCACAGTTTGTTGTTCCCAGCCGGCACTACTTCTCCAAGAGAGCCGTGCCTTCCCTGCACAACCAAGTATCCGATAAAATCAAGTGTGCACTGCGCAACGCCATCTGTGGCAAGGTCCACCTAACCACAGACGCTATATCTCCCTAACTGCACACTGGGTAAATGTAGTGGCAGCTGGGCCCCAGGCGGAGAGATGTTTGGCGCACGTCCTTCCGCTGCCAAGGATCACAGGGCAACATTCTTTGCCTCCTGTTGCCACCTCCTCCTACTCGGCTTCCTCCTTCTCTTCTTCCACCTGCTCATCCAGTCAGCCACACACCTTCACTACCAACTTCAGCACAGCCCGGGGTAAACGTCAACAGGCCATTCTGAAACTCATATGTTTGGGGGACAGGCCCCACACCGCACAGGAGTTGTGGCAGGGTATAGAACAACAGACCGACGAGTGGTTGCTGCCGGTGAGCCTCAAGCCCGGCCTGGTGGTGTGTGATAATGGGCGAAATCTCGTTGCAGCTCTGGGACTAGCCGGTTTGACGCACATCCCTTGCTTGGCGCATGTGCTGAATTTGGTGGTGCAGAAATTCATTCACAACTACCCCGACATGTCAGAGCTGCTGCATAAAGTGCGGGCAGTCTGTTCGCGCTTCCGGCGTTCACATCCTGCTGCTGCTCGCCTGTCTGCGCTACAGCGTAACTTCGGCCTTCCCGCTCACCGCCTCATATGCAACGTGCCCATCAGGTGGAACTCCACCTTGCACATGCTGGACAGACTGTGCGAGCTGCAGCAGGCCATAGTGGAGTTTCAGCTGCAGCACGCACGGGTCAGTCGCACTACAGAACAGCACCACTTCACCACCAATGACTGGGCCTCCATGCGAAACCTGTGTGCCCTGTTGCGCTGTTTCGAGTACTCCACCAACATGGCCAGTGGCGATGACGCCGTTATCAGCGTTACAATACCACTTCTACAGGGAGTGCAGAATTATTAGGCAAGTTGTATTTTTGAGGATTAATTTTATTATTGAACAACAACCATGTTCTCAATAAACCCAAAAAACTCATTAATATCAAAGCTGAATATTTTTGGAAGTAGTTTTTAGTTTGTTTTTAGTTTTAGCTATTTTAGGGGGATATCTGTGTGTGCAGGTGACTATTACTGTACATAATTAGGCAACTTAACAAAAAACTAATATATACCCATTTCAATTATTTATTTTTACCAGTGAAACCAATATAACATCTCAACATTCACAAATATACATTTCTGACATTCAAAAACATAACAAAGACAAATCAGTGACCAATATAGCCACCTTTCTTTGCAAGGACACTCAAAAGCCTGCCATCCATGGATTCTGTCAGTGTTTTGATCTGTTCACCATCAACATTGCGTGCAGCAGCAACCACAGCCTCCCAGACACTGTTCAGAGAGGTGTACTGTTTTCCCTCCTTGTAAATCTCACATTTGATGATGGACCACAGGTTCTCAATGGGGTTCAGATCAGGTGAACAAGGAGGCCATGTCATTAGATTTTCTTCTTTTATACCCTTTCTTGCCAGCCACGTTGTGGAGTACTTGGACGCGTGTGATGGAGCATTGTCCTGCATGAAAATCATGTTTTTCTTACCTTGCAGACTTCTTCCTGTACCACTGCTTGAAGACGGTGTCTTCCAGAAACTAACAGTAGGACTGGGAGTTGAGCTTGACTCCATCCTCAACCCAAAAAGGCCCCACAAGCTCATCTTTGATGATACCAGCCCAAACCAGTACTCCACCTCCACCTTGCTGGCGTCTGAGTCGGACTGGAGCTCTCTGCCCTTTACAAATCCAGCCATCTGGCCCATCAAGACTCACTCTCATTTCATCAGTCCATAAAACCTTAGAAAAATCAGTCTTGAGATATTTCTTGGCCCAGTCTTGACGTTTCAGCTTGTGTGTCTTGTTCAGTGGTGGTCGTCTTTCAGCCTTTCTTACCTTGGCCATGTCTCTGAGTATTGCACACCTTGTGCTTTTGTGCACTCCAGTGATGTTGCAGCTCTGAAATATGGCCAAACTGGTGGCAAGTGGCATCTTGGCAGCTGCACGCTTGACTTTTCTCAGTTCATGGGCAGTTATTTTGCGCCTTGGTTTTTCCACACGCTTCTTGCGACCCTGTTGACTATTTTGAATGAAACACTTGATTGTTCGATGATCACGCTTCAGAAGCTTTGCAATTTTAAGAGTGCTGCATCCTTCTGCAAGATATCTCACTATTTTTGACTTTTCTGAGCCTGTCAAGTCCTTCTTTTGACCCATTTTGCCAAAGGAAAGGAAGTTGCCTAATAATTATGCACACCTGATATAGGGTGTTGATGTCATTAGACCACACCCCTTCTCATTACAGAGATGCACATCACCTAATATGCTTAATTGGTAGTAGGCTTTCGAGCCTATACAGCTTGGAGTAAGACAACATGCTTATGCATGTTGTCTTACTCCAAGCTGTATAGGAGGATGATGTGGTCAAAATACTCATTTGCCTAATAATTCTGAACGTAGTGTATGTCTCCTTGAGAAAACACTTAGGGCGATGATGGAAGAGGAGGTGGCCCAGGAGGAGGAGGAGGAGGAGGAGGAGGAAGAGGGGTAATTTTTAGCACTTTCAGGCCAGTCTCTTCGAAGTGACTCAGAGGGAGGTTTTTGGCAACAGCAGAGGCCAGGTACAAATGTGGCCAGCCAGGGCCCACTACTGGAGGACGAGGAGGACGAGGATGAAGAGGAGGTGGAGGAGGATGAGGATGAAGCATGGTCACAGCGGGGTGGCACCCAACGCAGCTCGGGCCCATCACTGGTGCGTGGCTGGGGTGAAAGGCAGGACGATGACGCTACGCCTCCCACAGAGGACAGCTTGTCCTTACCCCTGGGCAGCCTGGCACACATGAGCGACTACATGCTGCAGTGCCTGCGCAACGACACCAGAGTTGCCCACATTTTAACGTGTGCGGACTACTGGGTTGCCACCCTGCGGGATCCACGGTACAAAGACAATGTGCCCACCTTACTTCCTGCACTGGAGCGTGATAGGAAGATGCGCGAGTACAAGCGCACGTTGGTAGACGCGCTACTGAGAGCATTCCCAAATGTCACAGGGGAACAAGTGGAAGCCCAAGGCCAAGGCAGAGGAGGAGCAAGAGGTCGCCAAGGCAGCTGTGTCACGGCCAGCTCCTCTGAGGGCAGGGTTAGCATGGCAGAGATGTGGAAAACTTTTGTCAACACGCCACAGCTAACTGCACCACCACCTGATACGCAACGTGTTAGCAGGAGGCAACATTTCACTAACATGGTGGAACAGTACGTGTGCACACCCCTCCACTTACTGACTGATGGTTCGGCCCCATTCAACTTCTGGGTCTCTAAATTGTCCACGTGGCCAGAGCTAGCCTTTTATGCCTTGGAGGTGCTGGCCTGCCCGGTGGCCAGCGTTTTGTCTGAACGTGTATTCAGCACGGCAGGGGGCGTCATTACAGACAAATGCAGCCGCCTGTCTACAGCCAATGTGGACAAGCTGATGTTCATAAAAATGAACCAGGCATGGATCCCACAGGACCTGTCCATCCCTTGTGCAGATTAGACATTAACTACCACCCCTTAACCATATATTATTGTACTCCAGGGCACTTCCTCATTCAATCCTATTTTTTTTTTCATTTTACCATTATATTGCGAGGCTACCCAAAGTTGAATGAACCTCTCCTCTGTCTGGGTGCCGGGGCCTAAATATATGCCAATGGACTGTTCCAATGTTGGGTGACGTGAAGCCTGATTCTCTGCTATGACATGCAGACTGATTCTCTGCTGACATGAAGCCAGATCCTCTGTTACGGGACCTATCTCCTCTGCCTGGGTTCTGGGCCTAAATATATGCCAGTGGACTGTTGCACTGGTGGCTGACGTGAAGCCTGATTCTCTGCTATGACATGCAGACTAATTCTCTGCTGACATGAAGACAGATTCTCTGTTACGGGACCTCTCTCCTCTGCCTGGGTGCTGGGCCTAAATTTATGAAAATGGACTGTTACAGTGGTGGGTGACGTGAAGCCTGATTCTCTGCTATGATATGAAGACTGATTCTCTGCTGACATGAAGCCAGATTGTCTGTTACGGGACCTCTCTCCTCTGCCTGGGTGCTGGGCCTAAATATCTGACAATGGACTGTTGCAGTGGTGGCTGACGTGAAGCCTGATTCTCTGCTATGATATGAAGACTGATTCTCTGCTGACATGAAGCCAGATTGTCTGTTACGGGACCTCTCTCCTCTGCCTGGGTGCTGGGCCTAAATTTATGAAAATGGACTGTTACAGTGGTGGGTGACGTGAAGCCTGATTCTCTGCTATGTTATGAAGACTGATTCTCTGCTGACATGAAGACAGATTCTCTGTTACGGGACCTCTCTCCTCTGCCTGGGTGCCGGGGCCTAAATATCTGAGAATGGACTGTTCCACTGGTGGGTGACGTGAAGCCAGATTCTCTGCTATGGGACCTCTCTCCAATTGATTTTGGTTAATTTTTATTTATTTAATTTTTATTTTAATTCATTTTCCTATCCACATTTGTTTGCAGGGGATTTACCTACATGTTGCTGCCTTTTGCAGCCCTCTAGCCCTTTCCTGGGCTGTTTTACAGCCTTTTTAGTGCCGAAAAGTTCGGGTCCCCATTGACTTCAATGGGGTTCGGGTTCGGGACGAAGTTCGGATCGGGTTCGGATCCCGAACCCGAACATTTCCGGGAAGTTCGTCCGAACTTCTCGAACCCGAACATCCAGGTGTTCGCTCAACTCTAGTCTTGACCAGCAATCCAGCGGTTCTCAATTGGTTAACTCGGTTATCCACGGCATCCCAAGTGACATCAGACACCAATAGCCAACAGTCAGTGGGTTCGTCACATGCAATCCGTAGTTGGCATGCCCTGGGAGCAGGCCCTGTGCAAGTAGTGATGAGGGCAAGTAGTGATGAGGAGAGTGGCGCATGAGCGTGTGTTGCGAGTGGTCAGGCTTCTGACCAAGAGACCATTGAGGAGGGCATCAGTGACATGCAGACACTACTTGATGATGATGATGAAGCCGATTGCACTTGGGAGCCGGGTGCAGAAGGGGCTTCATCATCATCAGGAGAAGAGGGTGGCAGCTTGCCTAAGAGGCAGCGGCAGAGTCAGCAGGGTGCTAGCAGTTGCAGGCGGAGGGCCAAACATGCTCAGGTTTGACTGTTGGGGGGGAAAATCACCTCGACGGTCTGGCAGTTTTTCATTAAGCTGCAAGAGGAGGTTAACGTGGCCACATGTAGAATATGTGGGCAGACGGTGAAGTGTGACCAGGGTGCCAATGTTGGCACTATGGTCCTTCATCAACATATGCAGTATTGCCATGAAGTGGCCTGGGAGAACCGTGGCTCTGATGTGGTGGACCAGCCTGTCACAGCTACCACTACATCACCTAGTGGCAAGTACCCGGTTTCAGCCAGTCAATTCTCCACCACCTCAGCCGAAGGAAGCTGTCTGTCATTCCCATCTTCTGCTGGTCCAGATGCTCCTGCTCCTACTCCTCGTTAGTCATTCCGTCAGCAATCGATCACCAAAACAATTGCCAAGAGACAACAGTATGCGTGCACTCATCTAACGGCGCAGAAGCTGAATGTGCTCCTGGCCAAGTTGCTGGTGCTGCAGTCCCTCCCTTTCCAAGTGGTGGACTATGCACCTTTCAGAGAAATGATGGCTTGTGCTGAGCCGAGGTGAAGAGTCCCAAACAGTCATTTCTTTGCCAAAAAGGCAGTACTAGCAGTACATGTCCTTTACGGCCCACTGGGTAAATATGGTTCCTGCACAGCCACACCAGCAGCTTGGCCAGGTCATGCCGCTTCCGCCTCCACGTTGTCATGGCGTTGGTCCTGCGACAATGTCCGCCTCTGCCTCCTCATTCTCCACCAGGTCCTCAGCCTCCACTGCAGGGACAAGTCACAATGCCCCTCCAGCATACCACATGTGCAGGGCACGGCGGTGTCACGCTGTTCTGCATCTGGTTTCTAGTGTTGATCACGAATATTCGAATTGCGAATTTTATTTGCGAATATCGGCACTTCGAGAATTCGTGAACATTTAGAATATCGCAAAATATATTCGTAATTACGAAAATACCAGTTCATGCGAATTTTTATGCGAGAAAAAAATTGTATGCAAATTTTATGCAAATTTTCGCAATCAAGAAAATAATGCCTTGAGATTACGAATTCGCAAATTCTCGAATATATGGCGAATATTCGCCCAAATATTAACGAAATATCGCGAATTGGAATATTGCCCCTGCCGCTCATCACTACTCGTTTCCCTGGGCGAATGGAGTCACACAGGGGAGGTACTGCTCCATGTCCTTCTTTAAGAAATCGAATCCTGGCTTTCTTACCGACAACTGAAAATCGGGACCATGGTGACCAACAACGGGATAACATTGGTGCTGCGTCAAGGAAAGCTTAGCCCTGCGCCCTGCATGGCATATGTGTTTAATCTGGTTGTCAAACGGTTCCTGAAGTCTTCCACCCATCTGCAAGACATCCTAAAAATGGCCAAGAAACTTTGCATGCACTTTAGCCACTTGCACACTGCAAAGCACACCCTCCTTGAGCTGCGGCAGCAGAATGACATCCCCAACATAGGCTGATATGCGAAGTTTCCACCTATTGGAATTCCACCCTCCATATGTTGGCCCGACTATACGAACAAAGAAAGACCATCAACGATTTCTTGATAATACAAGTGGATAGGAGTACTCGCCTGTATAACTTCGATGTCAGCCAGTGGCAGCTCATGCGTGACACCTGTAATTTGCTACGGCCCTTTTAGGATGCCACATTATTTGCCAGTCGCCAGGACTACGGGCTGAACGACGTCATTCCACTGCTTCATGTCCTGGAACAGATGCTGGTAACAATGGCTGGTCAGGGGACTAGATCTCACGGCCACATGAGCCCTGTGGGGGCTGAACTGGAAGAGGAGGGGGAGCGGGAGGAGGACATTGCAGCACAGGCAATGTGTAGACAACTGGGTGTTTTTTCTACTCAGATGACAGCCGAGGAGGAGCAGGAGCAGCCAGAGGATCTCCAGGGCGCTGAGGAAGACGAGACAGAGGACCCAGACACACCGTGGCAGTATGTAGTAGAGATGGAGGCAGGGAGTCCCTCCGAGTCACTTGCGCAAATGGCCCAATCCATGCTCACTTGCTTGCGTAGTGACAGTCGAATTGTCACCATTCGGCAGAGGGACGACTTCTAGCTCTCTACTTTGTTGACCCTCACTTCCTTATCCAGAATGGGGGCCTCTAAGATGGAGGACAAACTTAACTACTACAGAGACATCCTATATAGTCAGTTGGCCGCTGGCTATCTGCGCCATTGTCCATCCTCTCTCAGGTCTGACAGGGGGGCCCTCTGCGCTCACGTTCCACTGCCATGGCTGCTGGGGAGAGGTGGGGTGGCAGGAGCAGTACCAGCTTCATCAGCAGCAGCCAGCGTCTTCAGTCGCTGATGAGTAGCTTTCTTTACCCGCATAGTGAAGAAACTAGTCACCAGCAGCAGCAGGTAGACCCGGAGCAGGACCTTAACCAGCAGGTGGTGGCATACTTGGACAGCACCCTGCCAACCCACATTGAAAATCTGTTGGACTACTGGGCAGCCAAACTGGATTTGTGGCTGCAACTAGCAGAGTTTGCCCTGGAAAAGCTGTCCTGCCCGACCAGTAGTGTGGCATCAGAGTGGGTGTTTAGTGCGGCGGGGGCCATAGTTACCCCAATGAGAACTATCCTGTCCACACAAAATGTGGAGAGACTGACCTTTGTCTAGATGAATCAGGCATGGATCAGCCAGGATTTCCAAACACCAATTCCTGATGCATCAGACTAGATGATCCATGGTGCCACACCAACACTTTGATATAAGAGACCTGTTTCTTCTGACTACCTGCCTCAGCTACTACTCTGATGCTGAGACACGCCTGATGCCACACATCTGATGCCAAGTGCTCATTCTTTCAGCCACATTCATCAGCGTGTACTGGTATTGCCACTCACTGCCCCACTCTGTCACCGGGTCACTTTGCGGTGTCCTGATGCAGCTGCTGCTGCCGCCATCTTCACAATATGTCACCTTGCCACTCTGTGGTATCCTCCTGCTGCCATCTCCACACTATGTCACCTTGTCACTCTGTGGTATCCTCCTGCTGCTGCCATCTCCACACTATGTCACCTTGCCACTCTGTGGTCTCCTGATGCTGTTGCTATATCCACACTATGTCACCTTGCCAGTAGTGTTGAGCGCGAATATTCAATTAGTGAATTTTAATCTCGAATATCAGCACTTCGCCAAGTTGCAAATATTTTGAATATAGTGCTATATATTCGCTAATTTGAATATTTTTTTTATTTTTTATTTTATTTTTTAAAGTTGTTCCCACTTCCCAAAAGCAGTTCTTCTTACATGTCCAGGGGACTCCGTGCTCCTTTCCCGTTCCAGTCAGTGCCCTTTGGCGCATCTGCCGTGTGCCGACATCCCGTGCGCATGGAGCATCCCCATCACTATGGGAACGCCTCCATGTTAGAATGTACTGTCGGATGTGAGAATCACGGTCATCTAGACATCGCTCAAAATTGAATGCGCAATGTGAGTAAAATTATGCATTGAGCATCCAACTTAATTTTGTGTATAGGCAACGTCCCTAATGGTTGGCTTTCTAGAATTAACGAATATAGAGAATATAGCGCTATATTCGTTATATTCGTTAATGCTAGCAAGCCAACCATTAGTAACGTTGCCTATACACAGAACTAAGTTGGATGTGCAATGTGAATAAACTTATTTAAAGGGAGCCTGTCACCGGGATTTTGTGTATAGAGCTAAGGACATGGGTTGCTAGATGGTCGCTAGCACATCCACAATACCCAGTCCCCATAGCTGTGTGCGTTTATTGTGTAAAAAAATATTTTGATACATATACAAATTAACATAAAAGAGTCACATCTTACTTGTGTGACCAGAGAAGAGTCATATTTTCAAGCTCTGACTCATCTCAGGTTAATTTGCATATGTATCAAATCGGTTTTTATACACAAAAAAAGCACACAGAGCTATGGGGACTGGGTATTGCGGATGTGCTAGCGGCTATCTAGTAACCCATGTCCTCAGCTCTATACACAAAATCCCGGTGACAGGTTCCCTTTAACCTCCTCACGACCGCCGTACGCAGGATTGCGTCTTCGCGGCGGTCGTGCTGTTCTGGGTGGACGCGCCGGTGCGTCCTCTTGCGAGACGCGAGATTTCCGGGTATGCCGGCCCGCGCATGCGCTTCGCGGGCCGGCAAAATTCAAAGAAGAACTTCGTCATCAACCTGCCGGCCACGATCATTGGCTGGCAGGTTGATGATTTTCAAAAAAAACGAATCAGCAGCCAGATAACCCATCATATTAGTAAATATGATGGGGTTATATGGCTGCTGTGCTCCTCTGCTCCTTCTTTTGGTCGGTTGGTTCCAGGAGAGGAGCAGAGGAGCACATCATTACTGTGAGTACCCACTACAGTACACTTAGCCCCCAGATCACCTCCCAGCACCCAATTAACCCTTTGATCACCCTGTCAATCACTAGTGAAAAGGAAAAAAAGTGATCAGTGCAAACTGTCACTTTTTTTTTTTCACTGGTATTGACCGTTAGGTTTTAGGTATAGTTTAGGTCCCTTGGTTAGGTAGTTAGCGATCAGTTAGCGCCCAGCCCACCGCACCGCAGTCCGTTATTCGCTGATTAGCGTATCGCTAATCAGCATTTGTACTTTTATAGTATCTGAAAGTGATCAAAACTGATCACGGTCAGATCTATAATAGTACTAGTGTCACTTTAGTTCGCCCTCCACCCAAAACGCAGTGTTTGCCCCGATCAGGCCTGATCGGTCGCCCACACGTGTGTTTGCCCACGCCTGTCCCACCGCAGTGACAAAAAAATATTTTTTTTTTGATCACTGCACATTCACTTTACACGCACTGCGGCGATAAAAAAATCAGTACTTTGCTAGGCTCCCCTTTGTAAAACAGGCTTGCTTTTTTTTTCTTGGGTAGTCTCAGGGAATACCCCGAAATTTAGTTGCCCACATGTCTAACAGGGGGTATTCTTCTGAAGAGGCCTACAGGCTTCTGACCCAGTCGGATGAGGAGTGGGAACCCTCATCTGATGAATCCAGCGGGTCAGAATACGAACCTGTAGAAAGCAGTGGCTCTCTGACTCAAAGTTCGGACGAGGAGGCTGAGGTCCCTGATAGCAGCAGGCGTACCCGGCCCCGTGTCGCTAGACCGCAGGTTGCGCAGGATCCGCTTCAAGAGCAGCAGAGTGGGGCTGGTGCTGTCGGATTACGTGGTGAGGCATACACCAGCAGCCCAGCCCTTCCTGGACCTAGTACCAGCACTGCCGTACAACCTGGTGAAGTAGCGAGCACCAGAAGGGCAGTTGAAGCTGGTACGGTGGCACGTGCAGTAGTGACCCTGTCGCAGCCACCGCAAAGACGTGCCCGTAGAGCCCCTAGAATCCCAGAGGTGCTGGCAAACCCTGATTGGCAGTCCCCAACTTCCGCCGCACCCGTAGTTTTCCCTTTCACTGCCCAGTCTGGAGTTCGGGTTGAGACAGCTCAGATCGGCCCTGGGATTTTTTGAGCTGTTCTTGACTGCGGAGCTTTTAGACTTAGTTGTGGCCGAAACAAACAGATATGCCACACAATTTATAACCGCTAACCCGGGAAGCTCTTATGCCCAGTCTTTCCGGTGGAAACCAGTCCAAGTTTCCGAAATTAAAACTTTTCTGGGCCTCCTCCTCAACATGGGCCTGACAAAAAAACATGAATTGCGGTCATATTGGTCCACAAACCCAATTCATCACATGCCCATGTTCTCTGCTGCTATGTCCAGGACACGATTTGAGACCATCCTGCGTTTCCTGCACTTTAGTGATAACAGCACCTCCCGTCCCAGAGGCCACCCTGCTTTTGACCGGCTCCACAAAATTCGGCCCCTCATAGACCATTTCAACCTGAAATTTGCAGACATTTATACCCCAGAGCAAAACATCTGCATAGACGAGTCCCTAATACATTTTACCGGGCGCCTTGGCTTCAAACAATACATCCCAAGCAAGCGCGCCCGGTATGGGGTCAAATTGTATAAGCTCTGTGAAAGGGCCACAGGCTATACCCACAAATTTCTGGTCTATGAGGGAAAAGATCAGACCCTGGAGCCGGTCGGTTGCCCTGACTACCTGGGGAGCAGTGGGAAGACAGTTTGGGACTTGGTGTCACCGTTATTCGGCAAGGGGTACCATCTTTATGTGGACAATTTTTACACAAGTGTGGCGAAGAACTGCTCGCGGTGAAATGGAGAGACAAGCGTGACGTTTACATGCTCTCCTCCATTCACGCAGACACGACAATCCAAATTGAGCGAGCAACCCGTGTCATTGAAAAGCCCCTCTCAGTCCACGACTATAACCTCCACATGGGAGGGGTCGACTTCAATGACCAGATGTTGGCTCCGTATTTAGTTTCCCGACGCACCAGACGCTGGTATAAGAAGGTGTCTGTATATTTAATTCAATTGGCTCTGTACAATAGTTTTGTTCTCTACAGTAAGGCTGGGAGAACTGGATCCTTCCTCAAATTTCAGGAAGAGATCATCGCGAACCTCCTGTATCCAGGAGGTTCCGTGGCCCCATCCACCAGTGTAGTTAGCCGTCTACACGAGCGACACTTCCCCAGTGTCGTTGCTGGTACCTCAAACCGACCGCCACCCCGAAAAAAATGTCGTGTCTGTAGCAGGAGTGGAATAAGGCGTGACACCCGCTATTTCTGTCCTGACTGTCCCGACCACCCTGCCCTATGCTTTGGAGAGTGTTTCCAGAAGTACCACTCACAGGTACACTATTAGCATAGGGATCATCTCACCAGGATAGGCACACAGGGCTATTAGGGCCCATTCACTCACAGCTGCTGCAAACGTCTCCTTTCACATGGGACAAAGTGCATAACGCACTTCGCCACATCTTTGGGCGATTTGCGCTTTGCACATTGACCCATGGGGAAGGAGAGGTTTGTTCTATAAAGGTAAAAAAACAAAAAAAAAAAACAGGTAAGCAAACAGGTTAATGTTTAGTTCCAAAAGTTAAAGTTACATGTTCTGTTCCAAAGTTAATAAAATTATTGCGTTGTGGCCTGTTTTTTTCTTTTTTTTTTTTTTTTGTCTTTTTACCTTCCAGGTGGACCAACCGATCTACTAGCTGCAGCACCGATGTGCATTCTGACAGAAGCATTGCGCTGCTGTCAGATTACACGCAAGTCGGTGTATGCGGCGCTGCAAGACGGGATTTTCTCCTCTGCAGTGACAGATACGTTTGCCGAGGCATACGAGCTGAGGAGGAGGCGGCGTTCCTATGCTTTGGCAAGCACTTTGTATGTATATATATATATATATATATATATATAAAAACAAAAATCCCGGCAATGATTTATTCATCCACATCGATTGATGCGAATGGAGAAATCTGGTTTGCCAGGGCATACGAGCTAAGTGGGTATGGATGTTGGGCGGAGCTCCTATGTCCTGGCAGACGCCTTTCCCCTCCATTTTTTTTTTTTGGCAGAGATTTTTTCATCCACATTGATCGATGCGAATGAAGAAATCTGTGCCGTTCATTTTTTTCTTTCAGCCCAGAGGCTGAACGGAAAAAAAAATCTCATTGCCTGTATGCTCAATATAAGGAGAATAGCAGAAACTCCTAATGCCGTCCATACATGTAATGATTGCGGAGACCCTCAAATGCCAGGGCAGTACAAACACCCCACAACTGACCCCATTTTGGAAAGAAGACACCCCAAGGTATTTGCTGAGGGGCATATTGAGTCCATGAAAGATTGAAATTTTTGTCCTAAGTTAGCGGAAAGTGAGACTTTGTGAGAAAAAACAAAAAAAAATCAATTTCCGCTAGCTTATGCGAAAAAAAAATAATTTCTATGAACTTGCCAGGCCCCTCATTGGATACCTTGGGGTGTCTTCTTTCCAAAGTGGGGTCACATGTGGGGTATTTATACTGCCCTGGCTTTTTAGGGGCCCTAAAGCGTGAGAAGAAGTCTGGGATCCAAATGTCAAAAAATGCCCTCCTAAAAGGAATTTGGGCACCTTTGCGCATCTAGGCTGCAAAAAAGTGTGACACATCTGGTATCGCCATACTCAGAATAAGTTGGGGAATGTGTTCTGGGGTGTCATTTTACATATACCCATACTGGGTGAGATAAATATCTTGGTCAAATGCCAACTTTGTATAAAAAAATGGGAAAAGTTGTCTTTTGCCAACATATTTCTCTCACCCAGCATGGGTATATGTAAAATGGCACCCCAAAACACATTCCCCAACTTCTCCTGAGTACGGCGATACCAGATGTGTGACATTTTTTTGATGCCAGGGTGGGCAAAGGGGCACATATTCCAAAGTGCACCTTTCGGATTTTGCAGGCCATTTTTTACACATTTTGATTGCAAAGTACTTCTCAGACATATGGGCCCCTAAATTGCCAGGGCAGTATAACTACCCCACAAGTGACCCCATTTTGGAAAGAAGACACCCCAAGGTATTCTGTGAGGGGCATGGTGAGTTCCTAGAATTTTTTATTTTTTGTCGCAAGTTAGTGGAATATGAGACTTTGTAAGAAAAAAAAAAAAAAAAAACATCATCATTTTCCGCTAACTTGTGAAAAAAAAAAAAAATTCTAGGAACTCGCAGTGCCCCTCACGGAATACCTTGGGGTGTCTTCTTTCCAAAATGGGGTCACTTGTGGCGTAGTTATACTGCCCTGGCAATTTAGGGGCCCATATGTGTGAGAAGTACTTTGCAATCAAAATGTGTAAAAAATGGCCTGCAAAATCCGAAAGGTGCACTTTGGAATATGTGCCCCTTTGCCCACCTTGGCAGCAAAAAAGTGTGACACATCTGGTATCGCCGTACTCAGGAGAAGTTGGGTAATGTGTTTTGGGGTGTCATTTTACATATATCCATGCTGGGTGAGAAAAATATCTTGGTCAAATGCCAACTTTGTATAAAAAAATGGGAAAAGTTGTCGTTTGCCAAGATATTTCTCTCACCCAGCATGGGTATATGTAAAATGACACCCCAAAACACATTCCCCAACTTCTCCTGAGTACGGCGATACCAGATGTGTGACACTTTTTTGATGCCAAGGTGGGCAAAGGGGCGCATATTCCAAAGTGCACCTTTCGGATTTCACCGGTCATTTCTTACACATTTTGATTGCAAAGTTCTTCTCACACATTTGGGCCCCTAAATTGCCAGGGCAGTATAACTACCCCACAAGTGACCCCAATTTGGAAAGAAGACACCCAAGGTATTCTGTGAGGGGCATGGCGAGTTCCTAGAATTTTTTATTTTTTGTCGCAAGTTAGTGCAATATGAGACTTTGCAAGAAAAAAAAAATATATCATCATCATTTTCCGCTAACTTGTGACAAAAAATAAAAAGTTCTATGAACTCACTATGCCCATCAGCGAATACCTTAGGGTGTCTACTTTCCGAAATGGGGTCATTTGTGGGGGTTTTCTGCTGTCTGGGCATTGTAGAACCTCAGGAAACATGACAGGTGCTCAGAAAATCAGAGCCGTTTCAAAAAGCGGAAATTCACATTTTTGTACCATAGTTTGTAAATGCTATAACTTTTACCCAAACCATTTTTTTTTTTTGCCCAAACATTTTTTTTTTATCAAAGACATGTAGAACTATAAATTTAGCAAAAAATTTATATATGGATGTCGTTTTTTTTTGCAAAATTTCACAGCTGAAAGTGAAAAATGTCATTTTTTTGCAAAAAAATCGTTACATTTTGATTAATAACAAAAAAAGTAAAAATGTCAGCAGCAATAAAATACCACCAAATGAAAGCTCTATTAGTGAGAAGAAAAGGAGGTAAAATTCATTTGGGTGGTAAGTTGCATGACCGAGCGATAAACGGTGAAAGGAGTGTAGTGCCGAAGTGTAAAAAGTGGCCTGGTCATGAAGGGGGTTTCACCTAGCGGGGCTGAAGTGGTTAAATTACTCGCATTGCGCATCCAACTTAGTTCTGTTAATAGGCAACGTTCATAATGGTTGGCTTTCTAGAATGAACGAATATAACGAATAAGAATATAGAGCTATATTCTACCTATACCAAGAGAACCCTATAGGATAGACTTATGCAATTATATTAAAGCGCAAACTTAATGGAAACATTTGTAAAATGACATACATAAAATATATTACATATGGAAGAGAAATTATAATGATTCTTTAATATTCTTCCTTAGGAATGAGCGAACCCGAACTGTATAGTTTGGCTTCGTACCGAATTTTGGGGTGTTCGTGACACGGACCCGAACATTTTCGTAAAAGTCCGGGTTCGGGTTCGGTGTTCGGCACTTTCTTGGCGCTTTTTTTAAAGGCTGCAAAGCAGCCAATCAACAAGCATCATACTAATAGCCCCAAGAGGCCATCACAGCCATGCCTACTATTGGCATGGCTGTGATTGGCCAGTGCAGCATGTGACCTAGCCTCTATTTAAGCTGGAGTCACATAGCACCGCACGTCACTCTGCTCTGATCAGTGTAGGTATATGATGCAGCTGCTACTGTTAGGGCGAGATTAGGCAGTGATTTAGTCTTCAAGAACAATTACTGAAGTGATCGATGTACAGCTGTGTATCATTCAACCTCTGCTATTTAATTGCTCACTGTTTTAAGGCTGCCCAGAGCGTTTTTCTGTCATTTCTTTCTGGGGTGATCGCGGCCATTTTGTGTTTTGTGGTGCACCAGCACAAGCTGCCACCAAGTACATTTAACCATCAATAGTGTGTTTTTTTTTTTTTTGCTATATCCTACATCAGGGGCTTGGCTGTGCTTGCTATTTTATTAAGGGGTGAAATACAAGTGCCAAAATAGCAGTACCCTAAATCTGGTGTTTCAGCTATGGCTAGCCAATTGTAATACTGTCTGCTGTCTGGCAAAGGATATATTTTTTTCTGGGTTGAAATACAATTCCCAAAATCAGTGGTTTCTGCTGTAGCAGGCCAAGTTTACAAGTTTAAATCTATCCATAAAAGGGTATATTACATTGAAGGTGCTGATATGGTCATTCTCAATAACTTCACACGTTATGGCACATCTCCAAGTCTAAATCTGTCCGTAAACGTATACCTGTCATCCAGCGCCTAAATAATAGGCCTACAATTTATATTCAACTAAATCTGTGGTTACTGCTGTGGCTGGTGAATTTAGTGTTTGCCAAAGCAGAGTTTTTGTTCTGGGTTGAAATACAATTCCCAACTTACATTCCCAACTAAATCAGTGGTTTCTGCTGTATCAGGCCAAGTTTAAATCTATCCATAAAAGTGTATATTAGATTGAAGGTGCGGATAGGGTCATCCTCAATAACTTCACACACTACCGTGCATTTCCAAGTCTAATTCTGTCCTTAAACCGTATACCTGTCATCCAGCGCCTAAATAATAGGCCTACAATTTATATTCAGCTAAATCTGTGGTTACTACTGTGCCTTTATTAGTGTAATACGGTACCTAAATAGAAAGCCAGATTGTGTTAGGTGCCTGTAAAAAAAGGCCTGAATTTAAATTCAATACATTGGGCCAAATATTTATTTTCTTATTGTGGTGAACGGTAACAATGAGGAAAACATCTAGTAAGGGACGCGGACGCGGACATGGTCGTGGTGGTGTTAGTGGACCCTCTGGTGCTGGGAGAGGACATGGCCGTTCTGCCACAGCCACACGTCCTAGTGTACCAACTACCTCAGGTCCCAGTAGACACCAGAATTTACAGCGATATTTGGTGGGGCCCAATGCCGTTCTAAGGATGGTAAGGCCTGAGCAGGTACAGGCATTAGTCAATTGGGTGGCCGACAGTGGATCCAGCACGTTCACATTATCTCCCACCTAGTCTTCTGCAGAAAGCGCACAGATGGCGCCTGAAAACCAAGCCCATCAGTCTGTCACATCACCCCCATGCATATCAGGGAAACTGTCTGAGCCTCAACTTATGCAGCAGTCTCTTATGCTGTTTGAAGACTCTGCTGGCAGGGTTTCCCAAGTGGCCTGTTCCAGTGTTGGGTGACATGAAGCCTGATTCTCTGCTATGACATGAAGCCTGAATCTCTGCTATGGGAACTCTTTTTATTTTTATATAAAAGTACAAAACTTTACGGTATACATAGTACAAACAAATGCAAAACAAATGCCAACTGGCCCAGCCCTATACATTACATACTACACTATATACAAACTATATGCAAACTAGACTACAAAAACTTATGTACAAACAAACTAAAACCCAACTAAACCTTATCCAGCCGGCCCGACTGGAAACATTCCTAGTACTTACTACTTACTAAACAAAGCATAAGAAAAGAGAGGGAAAAAAAAAGAAACAAATGAAATAAACATAACAGCTATTTTCTCTTGCCTATTATATGTAGATATCTACTTTTAATTATTTTTTTTCTCCCCTCACCATTTTTGGGAAACTTCAAACAACATTTATCCTATCCTACCTATCCCTAACACTCTACCTAACCGCCACTAATACCCCAACACCCAGGGCTGACCTCCGCCTCATGTCTGTTGCATGTCCGCATAGTCCGAGGCCAGCCCTCCTCCACCACCCACATCCAGCCCCTCGCCCCATGTCCTCCCATGTCCGCATAGTCCAGGGCTGGATGCAGGCCTCCCACACAAAAGCACTCCCCTACCCCAGCCCACCCAACCTAACTATCTCCCACTGACTCTAACTCCCTAACAACTGCAAACCTATCTACGCTACCAAAACTCCCGAAGGACTAAGTTCGGCCTTTGCAAGCCTTTCTGAAAACGTATCCATAATACAAAACAAATCCCTAGGGTAACAGCATCAGCCCACCACCAGGAAGATTACTACCGGACTAAGGTACGCTAAAAGCAAAACCTCTCCAGAGGAGAGAGGCCCTGCTGGTACCCAGCCTTTCATAATCAAGAGAACGAACCTTCACCAGATCACCGAGGATGTTCCTATGCACCTCATCCACCAGGAGGATTTTCCGCTGGGTCGAAACTAAACACTGTGCATTCCATGTGAAGAACCTGACTACTACACTAACTATGAAAACAGTGAAGGGGTCCCGACCACCCAGGTCTCTGACCACTCCATAAGCCCACTCTGTATAGGAGAAAGCGGCCAGCCGAGGCCAGCCAATGGAAGCTCCCACCCGTTTGTACACCTCTGTATTAAAGGGACACTGAAGCAGGAAGTGCTCCATACTTTCCAGTATGGAGCCGCACTCCTCCCGGGGACAAGCCCTTTCATCAGAGTTCCTGTACTTCAAGTTGTCCCTTACATACAGCTTCCCGTGAAAACAGCGCCAAGCCAAGTGCCAATACTTCAAGGGGATCCTTGCTGAATTTAACAACTGAAGCCCCTTGTCTAGATCCCGACTTGGGCAATCCCTGAGGGCCAGGGGCTTTTGAAAGTGGGTCAACAAGAGCCTGGCGTCAAGCGCACGCCTTGACAGAGTCCTGATCTCCCCTACCTCCAAACCCCACCAGCGGATTACCTTCAGAACTGGGGTGATGTAAGCCGGAAGATACCCATGAGGTGTCCTCAAGTCCTTCACTCGCCCTCCTTGCTCCCATTCCTGGAAGAAAGGCCGAAACCATCCCCTACAGGAGACTACCCACGGAGGAGCCTTCTCTTTCCAGAGGTCTGGTAGATTGATCTTAACAAAGGTGTTCACCAGGAACACTACGGGGTTGACCATACACAACCCCCTAGCCTCTTTGTGCGGTAAGTCACCTCCCTCTTGACTAGGTTAAGCCTGTTCCCCCATAACAGTTGGAAGAACAGGCTATAGACCCGAGTCCATAGAGACTCTGGCAAGATACACACACTGCCCACATAGGTAAGCAAAGGCAGAAGGTATGACTTAACCAAGTGAACCCTTTCCCTTAGGGTCAAAGACCAACCCTTCCACTGGTCAACCCTTTGAGCGGTGGTCTTGAGCCTGCACTCCCAATTTTGCGTGGGGTAATCCCCATGGCTGAAATGGATGCCTAAGACCTTTGCTGATGACTGAGGCCCTGGGAGGGTGTCCGGGAGATCGAAAGCTGGATCGCCCCCCCCCCCCCCCCCAGCCAGAGACTCTCACACTTATCCCGGTTGATCAGGGACCCGGAAGCTTCCGAGTAGCGCTCCACCTCTGACATCACATACTCTGCATACAAAGACAGTGACATCGTCAGCGTACGCTACCACCCACAGAGTGGCTTCCGGCATCGCCCGATCCATCCCGACTCCCGCCAACGGTCCGCGATCAACCCTTCTAATGAAGGGATTAATCGCAAACACGTATAACAACGGGCTCAAAGCACAACCCTGGCGGATGCCAGACCCAACCTCAAAAGAGTGGCCCAACCAACCATTCACAAGCGGGAGAGTCTCCGCCCCCGCGTATAATGTTCTTAGCCAATTAACAAACCTCCCCGGCAGGCCATATTTCAAAAGGACTGACCAGAGGTACTCGTGGTTCACTCGATCAAACACCTTTGCCTGATCCAGGGACAGCATGTACCCCTTCCAGTTCCCAGCCCTACTCTGCTCCACTGCCTCTCGGACACCAAGTACAGCGCTAAAGGTGCTGCGGCCTGGAACCGAGCAGTGCTGGGATCCCGTGAGGAGCTGCGGCGCAAACTTCACCAACCGGTTGAACAGTATCTTTGCCAGAATCTTCCTGTCCGTATTGAGAAGCGCTATGGGACGCCAATTCTCAATACGGCTTGGATCCTTACCCTTTGACAGAAGGATGAGAGCGGACCTCCTCATTGACCTTGGCATAGTGCCCGAGGATAGACACTCATTAAATACCTTGGTCAAGAGGGGACATAAGGAGTCCTTAAAGGTCTTGTAAAGCTCGGATGTTAAGCCAGCAGTACCTCCCGAAATCCCTCTCAAAAACCAAAGATGCGTGCCTATCATACTGGCACCTCTTGAGCAAAGATTTCACCCTGGAGATATCACAAGGAGCCCCAGTCACTTGTTCAGTGGCTGATGGCTGAACCCCCGCAGCTGCCCCCCTATTGGGGCCACATGCAGCACCTTTAAGGGTATTCTCTATTTTTCTAGCTAAATCAGACAAATATAAGCCTACATTCACCCCTGATGATGTTGCTTTACCAGCCACCCTGGAAGTCAAAGGGACCGCAGGGGCACCAGCCAGCCCGTTAGGACCACCAATGGCTTCTTCAGCCACCAATGGCCCCCCGGCTGTCACCCCTGCAGCCCCCCCAGCCCCAGGGGGACCACCTGAGTCCCCCCCCCTGAGGGGGAGAGAACCCCAATTTCAGGGATCCCTACCTTCCCCAAAGCGGGGGAACCCAGGCCGACTACTGGGCCAGTGGCAGTGATCTTATCTTTAGTCATTTTATTCCCTTCTTCAGGGTCCACAATTACCTTGGCACGGGTGGTGCCAATTATCCTTTTTGGCACCCCAATGTCCTCAGAACTAGAAGAAAGGGGGAGGGTGGTAGCTCACCCGTTCTCCTATACCTTTCAATAGTATCAGGAGAATACCTCCGCCCTCCTCTGTGCTCCTTCCTTTCAGACCGGAGGGCTGTAGCACTATCAGCCGCTCCGGTCCCAGCAGTAACAACCCGCTGACGCTTGACAGCACTTTCAGCCACCCTTTCTCCCTTCACTTCGGGAGCGCATCTGGACACTCCCCCAGCAACGCCCCCAGCAGCAGGTGCACCACTAGGAGCGCGCCCAGACACCCCCCCAACCGGAGCCTTTGCCATGCCCCCCGCCATCGCTTGTACAGCGGTACCGGGAGTTTTATTAGTTTTATTAACCTTCTTGCTATTACTAGCCTGGGTGGGAGGACCGGCGGCCCCGTCAAACCGCCTCAACCCCACGCTGCACTCAAGGGCGGCAGACGGGACCACCTCTTTCACAGGAGCAGACCCCGGCACCAGACCACTCCCCCCCTCCCACAGGGGAGCGGACTATAGTACCAGAGGCCCCCGATCGCGCAAACTCTAAGCATGACTTAGCGTCAGGCGTCATTTTCACATATTCGGTTTCTTCAGCAGCGGCTAAAACCGGCGCCTGGGTATTCACATCCCCTGACAGCACACACGGCACGGAATCTGGCCGCACCATATGTGCTACAGGGACATACACATTTTTGATCTGTACATGTTCCTTTTCCTTGTTATTATTTTTTTTCACCTTAGCACTGTGTTCTGGCAGTTCATCACCGAACATCAAGTCCTGGAACAGCGCTGGGGATTCCAGTATCCGGATTTCCTGCAGGAGACCACCGCCACTGCTGTTGTGCACACCAAATTCCTCCGCTGCTGGGGACCCGCCATCAGCTAACGGCAGCCCCACTTGTCCAGCAGGGAAGCCGCTAGATTCCCCAGCCACTGAGACCTGGGACTCCAGCGGCAGCAGAGGTGCAGGTTCAGGTATGAATGCTTCCACACTCTCCTCCAGACCTGATCCTTTTTCCTCTTTCATTGCATTAAACCGTTCCTCATTTTTTAACTTTTCCAGAAAGGGAGCGCTTTCCGCTATCAGTCTTTCCCTCTTTGCCTGTACCAGGGCCAGTCCCTCCTTTAGCTGCCTGATTCGCTCTGCGACCGGCGCCCTTTTCTTGCTAGACATCATAGTTGCCTTAATCCGCTGCTGCTTCAGCTCCTTAGTGAGGCATTTGAGGTGCCGTCCCAACTCCCCCAGCTCTTGCAGGTAATGAGCCACCCGGGAGCTGTAGGTGGAGGTAGAATCTCCCACCCGCCGGGACCACCATCCTACCTGAGACGACACCTCCATAGCCTCCCGGTCCTTGTGCGTTCCTGGGTCTTCAGGGGGGACTCGGCCACTGCTTTGTCCTGATGAAAAAAAAAACTCGCCTTTGTCACTCCGGGTCGTTTAATGAAGCCTCCTTTCCTCCGTCAGCCTGAGTTGGGAGGCCGAGGGTCCTGCCTTGGATGACATAGCCCAGGTCCCTACCAACTCCCTAGGGAGCGGCAGGGCCTGGGCTGGGGAGAAAGGTGGAAAACCTCCCCACAAGCCTGGTTCCTCCCAGGGGATTAAGGTGTTGAAAATCTGCCTGGGGCCTTAACGAGGTGGAAGTTGTCAGGAGCTGCTGCACACACACCCTTCCAGCTCAGCTGCAGACACCAGACACGCCCAAGCCTGATTCTCTGCTATGGGACCTCTCTCCTATTGATATTGGTTAATTTTTATTTCTTTTATTTTTATTTTTATTCATTTCCCTATCCACATTTGTTTGCAGGTGATTACCTCTCCTCTGTCTGGCTGCCGGGGCCAAAAAATATCTGACAGTGGCCTGTTCCAGTGGTGGGTGACATGAAGCCTGATTCTCTGCTATGACATGAAGCCTGATCCTCTGCTATGGGACCTCTCTCCTCTGTCTGGGTGCCAGGGCCTAGAAATATCTGACAGTGGCCTGTTCCCGTGTTGGGTGACGTGAAGCCTGATTCTCTGCTATGACATGAAGCCTGATCCTCTGCTATGGGACCTCTCTCCTCTGTCTGGCTGCCGAGGCCTAAAAATATCTGACAGTGGCCTGTTCTGGTGTTGGGTGACATGAAGCATGATTCTCTGCTATGGCATGAAGCCTGATTCTCTGCAATGGGACCTCTCTCCTCTGTCTGGCTGCCGGGGCCTAAACATATCTGACAGTGGCTTGTTCCAGTAGTGGATGACATGAAGCCTGATTCTCTGCTATGACATGAAGCCTGAATCTCTGCTATGGGACCTCTCTCCTCTGTCTGAGTGCCAGGGCCTAAAAATATCTGACAGTGGCCTGTTCCATTGTTGGGTGACATGAAGCATGATTCTCTGCTATGACATGAAGCCTTATTCTCTGCTTTGGGACCTCTCTCCTCTGTCTGGGTGACGGGGCCTAAAAATATCTTACAGTGGCCTGTTCCAGTGGTGGGTGACACGAAGCCTGATTCTCTGTTATGGGACCTCTCTCCAATTGATATTGGTTAATTTGTATTTATTTTATTTTTATTCATTTCCCTATCCACATTTGTTTGCAGGTGATTACCTCTCCTCTGTCTGGGTGCCGGGGCCTAAAAATATCTGACAGTGGCCTGTTCCACTGTTGGGTGACATGAAGCCTGATTCTCTGCTATGACATGAAGCCTGATTCTCTGCTATGGGACCTCTCTCCTCTGTCTGGGTGCCGGGGCCTAAAAATATCTTACAGTGGCCTGTTCCAGTGTTGGGTGACATGAAGCATGATTCTCTGCTATGACATGAAGCCTGAATCTCTGCTATGGGACCTCTCTCCTCTGTCTGGGTGCAGGGGCCTAAAAATATCTGACAATGGCCTGTTCCAGTGGTGGGTGACATGAAGCCTGATTCTCTGCTATGACATGAAGCTGTCACTACCAGAGCTTTGAGACGTTCTCACAGCTCTGTGTCTCCACCCCTGTGATGATGTCACTTAGAGTTTGGAGGTATTCTCACTGTTCTGTTTCTCCGCCCCTGTGATGAGGTCTTTACTCCCAGCTGTCTCTCCTGCGTTTGATTTCCCTGCCTTTAAATCACCCCTCCTCCTATTGCAGGGCGTGGATTATACTTCTTTTTTCAGTTGTGCCTTGAGTATCTTCACTTGTTAAGCTATTAGTTCTCTGGACCTGTGTTCTGTTGCTGCAAGCACTCCGGATATTGCCAGCGGCCCTTGGATCTGTCTTCTCTGCGGCTACAGCTCCATCAGCTAAGTGTGCAGACTTTGTTGTGTACCTGGTGATTTCCTGACTGGATCTGAGGTGGCCACGGTTCCCTCCATATTCTGAGCAGGGCATCGGTGGCCGTGCCCCTTCCACTATTGTAGGGGTTACAGGGCTCATCAGTCTAAGGTACGTGGGCATGCCTCGTTCCACCATTTGGATCCGGGCATGTGCTTTAGCAGCATAGGGAGAGTGTTGAGGGTCTGACAGGGGTCACCCTTTCTCTTCCCTAGTTTGGGTCCGGTCAGTAGCTCTTCTTACTGTGTATGCTCTGGTTACCCTTAAACAGCCGTGACATTATAATCCACCAAAACCGTCCTTGTTGACATGGATCCGCTTTCTGGCTTGGTTGACCGCATGCGGGGTCTTTCTTTGGAAGTAGCGGATCTCCGTCAATCTGTGACTCAGCTACAAACATTGGGCTCTGCTCCGGCTCATGGAGTCTGTTGCGAGCCAAAGGTCTCACTTCCGGAAACGTTCTCCGGGGGCAGTGAGAATTTTGTTCGCTTCAGAGAGGCATGTAAACTCCATTTTTGTTTGTGTCCCCACTCCTCTGGTAATGAGGAACAGAGGGTGAGGATTGTCATCTCCCTGCTCAGGGGTAATGCTCAGACTTGGGCTTTTTCGCTGTCATCAGGGGATCCCTCCCTTCGATCCGTGGAAAGATTTTTTGTGGCCCTGGGGCAGATATATGATGACCCGGATCGTGTTGCTCTGGCAGAATCGAACTTACGTGTTTTATGCCAGAACAAACTGTCTGCGGAGCTTTATTGTTCTGAATTTCGGAGATGGGCAGCTGATTCAGGCTGGAATGATGCTGCACTCCGAAGTCAGTTCTGTCATGGTCTCTCAGAGGCTTTGAAAGATGCCTTTGCGTTCCATGAGAGACCAATGTCCTTAGAGTCGGCCATGTCATTGGCGGTACGCCTTGACAGGCGTCTAAGGGAAAGAAACAAGACCTCTCCGTCCAGCCATTGTCAGTCTAGGGGCAATGGTGCGGACTCATTCAGTATGCAGGGGTCTCATCCTGTCTCGCTCCCCTCTGAGGAGGAGCCCATGCAGCTAGGCCGACTTGCCCCTGATAAAAGAGGATTTAGTCCTCAGAATATGGTGTGTTTTTGTTGTGGGGGCATAGGTCATTTGGCAAATGTTTGTCCGTCTAGGAGATTCCTGAACTGTACTAAGAGCGATAATAAGAGAAAAACCTCAAGAGGTAGATCATCAAGTTCTGCTACTTTGGGCAAAGTTGATGTGGGAATTGATGCTATTCCTCTGACCTGCAGTTCCCGTTTTCTCCTGTCTGCCAGGGTGGCGCTAGAGAGCAAAGCCATTCCTTGTGAGATTTTTGTTGATAGTGGAGCGGCCGTCAATCTTATTGACACTCAATTTGTAGCCTTGCATGGTTTTCAGGTTTGTACATTAGAAAGGGATATACCTGTTTTTGCTATCGACTCTGCCCCACTCTCGCAGAGATCTCTGAAAGGCATTGTTCACAATATCCGGCTAGCTGTAGGTGACACTCATGTGGAGGAGATATCTTGTTTTGTCCTTAACGGATTGCCTTCTCCTCTAGTTTTGGGGCTACCCTGGCTCACTAGACATAACCCCACTATTGATTGGCAAGGAAGGCAAATAAATGAGTGGAGTGACTTTTGTAGAGAATTGTCTCACAGCGACTTTTGCAGAGGTGTCTACTAAAACTGTGCCATCATTTCTCTCTGATTTCTCGGATGTGTTTTCTGAGAGCAGTGTTCAGGAGCTACCTCCTCACCGGGAGTTTGACTGTCCCATTAACCTCATTCCCGGCGCCAAGCTGCCAAAAGCACGCCTCTACAATCTCTCACAACCGGAAAGACTCGCAATGCGAACCTATATCTCCAAGAGTCTCGAGAAGGGGCATATTCGTCCCTCAAAGTCACCTGTTGCCGCGGGTTGTTTTTTTTTGTTAAAAAAAAAGATGGCTCTCTGAGACCTTGTTTAGATTTTAGGGAGCTGAACCGTATCACGATTCGCGATCCCTATCCCCTTCCTCTGATCCCGGACCTCTTCAACCAAATTGTTGGGGCCAAGGTGTTTTCCAAATTGGATCTGAGAGGCGCGTACAACCTGGTCAGGGTCAGAGAGGGGGATGAATGGAAAACGGCCTTTAATACCCCTAACGGGCATTTCGAGAATCTCGTTATGCCTTTCGGCCTGATGAATGCTCCGGCCGTCTTTCAGCATTTTGTTAATAGTATTTTCTATCATTTAATGGGGAAATTTGTATTGGTGTATCTTGATGATATTTTCAGGTCCTGCAGATACTGCGGGAGAATAAACTGTATGCCAAGCTGGAGAAATGTCTTTTTATGGTATCGGAGATTCAATTTCTGGGTTTTCTCCTCTCTGCTTCTGGTTTTCGCATGGATCCGGAGAAGGTCCGTGCTGTGCTGGAGTGGGAGCTTCCTGAAAATCAGAAGGCATTGATGCGCTTTCTGGGTTTTGCTAACTACTACAGAAAGTTCATTTTGAATTATTCCTCTATTGTCAAACCCCTTACTGACATGACAAAAAAGGGGACGGATTTTTCCTCTTGGTCAGAGGAGGGGCTTGCAGCCTTTTCTAAGATTAAAGAGAGTTTTGCGTCTGCTCCCATCTTGGTGCATCCCGATGTTTCCTTACCTTTTATTGTTGAGGTGGATGCTTCCGAGGTGGGTGTGGGTGCAGTTTTGTCCCAGGGCCCCTCTCCTGCCAAATGGCGACCTTGTGCCTTTTTCTCTAGAAAACTCTCCCCGGCAGAGAGAAACTATGATGTGCGAGATAGGGAGTTGTTGGCCATCAAGTTGGCTTTCGAGGAATGGCACCATTGGTTGGAGGGGGCCAGGCACCCTATCACCGTTTTTACCGATCATAAGAATCTGGCGTACTTGGAGTCGGCCAGGCGTATGAATCCGAGACAGGCCAGATGGTCTCTGTTCTTCTCCAGATTCAATTTTGTTGTTACTTTCCGCCCTGGGATCAAGAATGTGAAGGCTGATGCTCTCTCTCGCTGTTTTCCGGGAGGAGGAAACTCTGAGGACCCGGGTCCCATTTTGGCGGAGGGGGTAGTTGTTTCTGCTCTATATTCCGATTTGGAGGCCGAGGTCCAGGCTGCCCAGACTGAGGCACCTGCCCGTTGTCCCTCCAGGAAGTTGTTCGTGCCTCCTGAGCTACGTCACAAACTCTTTAAGGAACATCATGAACATCATTACGGTTCTTGCTGGTCACCCCGGGAGTAGAGCCACGGTAGATCTCATTGTTCAGAGATTTTGGTGGCCGGCTTTTCGTAAGTCTGTGGAGGGTTTTGTGGCTGCTTGTGAGAAGTGCGCTCGCGCTAAGGTCCCTCGTTCACGACCTTCAGGCTCCCTTCTCCCGTTACCCATACCTTCCCGGCCTTGGACACACCTGTCCATGGACTTTATCACGGATCTTCCTTGTTCCTCGGGGAAGTCGGTGATCCTGGTGGTCGTGGACCGTTTTAGCAAGATGGCTCATTTCGTTCCTTTCCCTGGTTTACCCAATGCTAAAACGTTGGCGCAAGCTTTTGTCGACCATATTGTTAAATTGCACGGCATTCCCTCTGATATTGTTTCCGATAGAGGCACGCAGTTTGTGTCCAGGTTCTGGAAGGCTTTCTGTTCTCGCCTGGGGGTTCGGCTGTCCTTCTCTTCTGCTTTTCACCCGCAGTCGAATGGTCAGACTGAGCGCCTCAATCAGAATCTGGAGACATATTTGCGCTGTTTTGTGGCGGAGAACCAGGAGGATTGGTGTTCATTTCTCCCTCTTGCTGAGTTTGCTTTGAACAACCGTCATCAGGAATCTTCTGATAAGTCACCATTTTTTGGTGCATATGGGTTCCATCCGCAGTTTGGGACATTCTCGGGAGGGGCTCTTTTCCTCGTCTTTGTCTACCATTTGGCAAAAGATTCAGAGTAATCTCAGAAAGATGAGTGAGAAGTATAAGCGTGTGGCTGATAAGAGACGTGTGCCTGGTCCGGACCTGAATGTGGGTGATCTGGTGTGGTTGTCTACAAGAAATATTAAACTGAAGGTTCCCTCCTGGAAATTGGGTCCCAAGTTTATTGGGCCTTATAAAATGTTGTCAGTCATCAATCCTGTTGCCTTCCGCCTTGATCTTCCACGGGTTTGGAAGATACATAATGTATTTCACAGATCTCTCTTAAAACCATATGTCCAGCCCACGGTACCCTCCTCTTTGCCTCCTCCTCCTATTTTGGTTGATGGCAATCTGGAGTTTGAGGTTTCCAGAATTGTGGACTCTCGCATTGTCCGCGGTTCTCTTCAGTACCTCGTTCATTGGAAGGGTTATGGTCCTAAGGAGAGGATGTGGGTTCCGATGACGGACATTAAAGCCACTCGCCTTATCAGGGCATTTCATAGGACTCATCCTGGGAAGGTGGGTCCTGGGTGTCCGGAGTCCACCCGTAGAGGGGGGGGGGGGTACTGTCACTACCAGAGCTTTGAGACGTTCTCACAGCTCTGTGTCTCCACCCCTGTGATGATGTCACTTAGAGTTTAAAGGTGTTCTCACTGTTCTGTTTCTCCGCCCCTGTGATGAGGTCTTTACTCCCAGCTGTCTCTCCTGCGTTTGATTTCCCTGCCTTTAAATCACCCCTCCTCCTATTGCAGGGCGTGGATTATACTTCTCTTTTCAGTTGTAGCTCTGCCTTGAGTATCTTCACTTGTTAAGCTATTAGTTCTCTGGACCTGTGTTCTGTTGCTGCAAGCACTCCGGATATTGCCAGCGGCCCTTGGATCCGTCTTCTCTGCGGCTACAGCTCCATCAGCTAAGTGTGCAGACTTTGTTGTGTACCTGGTGATTTCCTGACTGGATCTGAGGTGGCCACGGTTCCCTCCATATTCTGAGCAGGGCATTGGTGGCCGTGCCCCTTCCACTATTGTAGGGGTTATAGGGCTCATCAGTTTAAGGTACGTGGGCATGCCTCGTTCCACCATTTGGATCCGGGCATGTGCTTTAGCAGCATAGGGAGAATGTTGAGGGTCTGACAGGGGTCACCCTTTCTCTTCCCTAGTTTGGGTCCGGTCAGTAGCTCTTCTTACTGTGTATGCTCTGGTTACCCTTAAACAGCCGTGACAGAAGCCTGATTCTCTGCTATGGGACCTCTCTCCTCTGTCTGGGTGCTGGGGCCTAAATATCTGACAGTGGCCTGTTCCAGTGGTGGGTGACACGAAGCCTGATTCTCTGCTATGGGACCTCTCTCCAATTGATATTGGATAATTTTTATTTATTTTATTTTTATTTTTATTGTTATGTATTTCCCTATCCACATTTGTTTGCAGGTGATTTACCTAAATTTTGCTGCCTTTTGCAGCCCTCTAGCCCTTTCCTGTGCTGTTTTATAGCCTTTTTAGTGCCGAACAATTCGGGTCCTCATTGACTTCAATGGGGTTTGGGTTTGGGTTCGGGGCGAAGTTTGGGGCGAGTTCGGATCCCGAACCGGAACATTTCCGTGAAGTTCGGCCGAACTTCTCGAACCCGAACATCCAGGTGTTCGCTCAACTCTATTCTTCATTATGCAAGTTATGTGAAAAATGTTTAATAAAATATGCGCGTGAATCGATTCGGATAAGGCCTTTAAGTAAGCAACTACCTTATGTTGGCGGGCCTGGCAGATTGGTAGAATTTTCAAATATGGAGAATATACTGCTATAGTCGTAATTTTTGAATATAGAGCTATCTTCGACATATTCTATAATTCTAACAAGCCAACCAATAGGAAAGTTGGCTATACCGCGCTCTAAGTTGGATTTGCGATGCAAGAATATTACTTTGGGCTCTTTCACACCTGCGTTATTGTCTTCCGGCATAGAGTTCCGTTGCCGGTGCTCTATGCCGGAAGAATCCTGATCAGTTTTATCCTAATGCAATGTGAATGGAGTGAAATCCGTTCAGAATGCATCAGGATGTCTTCAGTTCCGGAACGGAACGTTTTTTGGCCGGAGAAAATACCGCAGCATGCTGCGCTTTTTTCTCCAGCCAAAAATCCTGAAGACTTGCCTTAAGCTAAACGCCATATGGGCGCATTGCCGGATCCGACGTTTAGCTTTTTTAGAGTGGTTACCATGGTTGCCGGGACGCTAAAGTCCTGGCAGCCATGGTAAAGTGTAGTGGGGAGCGGGGGAGCAGCATACTTACCGTCCGTGCGGCTCCCGGGGCGCTCCAGAGTGACGTCAGGGCGCCCCACACGCATGGATGACGTGATCGCATGGCACGTCATCCATGCGCATAGGGCGCTCTGACGTCATTCTGGAGCGCCCCGGGATCCGCACGGACTGTAAGTATACCGCTCCCCCGCTCCCCACTACTACTATGGCAACCAGGACTTTAATAGCGCCCTGGCTGCCATTTTAACACTGAAAGCATTTTAAAGACGGATCCGTCTTCAAATGCTTTCAGTACACTTGCGTTTTTCTGGATCCTGTCTTTGTAGCAGCTGTAAGGCCTGTATGGTTCCATTAGAATTGGCTTGTGATTTGGTAGCCAAAAGCAGGAGTGGGTACAAAAATAGAAGACATGCAAATATTCCATTCATGTGTCATCTCTGTTTTGCAACCACTCCTGTATTTTTTGTCATTAGCAATACTGATGGATTATTGGAAAAATGCTGACCGAGTGAAGGCGTATGCTCCACAGAAAGGATCTGTTTTTCGTGGGTTATTGTTCTGATGGATCAGAGGAAAGGCAAATGAATCAACACAAACTTACTGCTGAAACCTTTTCCACTCTGTCCGAGGGGGCTCTACTTGCAGGTTCTGTAAACATCTATGTGGAATCAGCTAGTGGCAGTGTAAAAGGAGCATGCTTCATATTGGAGCTAACATCGACCTGTAAGGCTGAGTTCATACTTGAGTTATTTGGTCAGTTTTGGCCCCGTGACTTCCCTAATAAGCGAAGTGTGCAGTGATTCTAAGAGCGACGTTTGTCATCTGCATCTATGTGTGTTACTAAAAGGCACAGTGTTCTACACCACTATAAAGGCTCTCTGTGCTTTTGGCTACTATTCTATTATAAGCCAATTCTGATGGGACCATACATGCCTTACAGCTGCTACACAGACAGCATCCGTTGTGCATCTCATTTTTCTTTCCTTCTGACAGATCATAAGAAAGGTCAAATGGGGGAGGAATGGAAGGAGGGACTAGAACAGTTCAGAAGGAAAGGTGTAGGGTGAAAAATATACATAAACCTCTCAAATGTATGTATACTAATGCCAGAAGCCTGACTAATAAAACTGGGGAGCTGGAATTGGTGATGTGTGAGGAGAACTATGACATAGCGGGAATAACTGAGACATGGCTGGACGATAGCTATGACTGGGCGGTTAATGTACAAGGTTACAGTCTGTTTAGAAAGGATCGTCAAAACTGGAGAGGGGGAGGGGTTTGCCTTTATGTAAAGTCTTGTCTAAAGCCCACACTCCGTGAAGATATAAGAGAGGGACATGAACATGTGGAGTCACTGTGGGTAGAGATACATGGAGCTAAAAACAATAATAAATTACTAATAGGAGTTTACTAAAAACCACCTAATATACCAGAGTCCACAGAAAATCGATTACTAAATGAGATAGACAAGGCGGTAAATCATAATGAGATGGTTATAATGGGGGCCTTCAACTACCCAGATATAGACTGGGAAACTGAAACTTGTATATCTCATAAAGGAAACAGGTTCTTGGCAATACCTAAAGACAATTACCTCTCCCAACTGGTTTAGGACCCGTCTAGAGGGACGGCCATACTGGACTTAGTATTAACCAATAGGCCTGACAGAACAACAGAGGTGCAGGTTGGGGGACACCTGGGAAATAGTGACCATAAAGTAATAATCTTCCAATTATCATTAAAAAGAGCATTTCTACAGGGAGTAACAAAAATAACAAACTTAAAAAAAGCTAAATTTAGCCAACTAAGATAGGCCTAACTAACTGGGACAAAGTCCTCAAAAATAAAAATACAGCCGCAAAATGGGATATCTTTAAAAGCATCCTAAAAGCTCACTATGAGAGGTACATACCGTATGGGAATAAAAGGTTAAGGAACAAAAACAAACCAATGTGGATAAATAGAACTGTAAAGAAAGCAATAAATGACAAAAAAAAGAAAGCTTATAAATTACTAAAACAGGAGGATAGCCTGGAAGCACTGAAAAACTATAAGGAAAAAAATAGACCATTTAAAAAACAAATAAAAGCAGCCAAACTAGAGACCGAGAGATTAATTGACGAAGAGAGTAAAACCAACTGTAAAATGTTCTTCAATTATATAAATATTAAAAAGTATACATCTGAAGGTGTCGGCCCTTTAAAGAGTAATGAGGGGGGAGTCGCAGAGAGTGACGAGGAGAAAGCAAAGCTGTTAAATATTTTTTTCCTCCAATGTATTCACAGGAAAATAAACTGTCAGATGACATGCAGAATGTAAAAATACATTCCCCATTAAAAGTGTCCTGTCTGACCCAGGAAGAAGTACAACAGAAGTACTACTTAAAAAGAAAAAAATAGAAAAATCGCCAGGACCGGATGGCATACACCCCCATATCCTAAAGGAATTAAGTAATGTCATAGCCAGACCCTTATTTGTGATATTTGCGGACTCTATACTGTCAGAGAATGTCCCACAGGATTGGCGCATGGCTTCATGAGGGATCAGTTTAATCAGTTTCTATGAGGAGGTAAGTTCTAGACTTGACTGCGGTGAATCAATGGATGTCGTATATCTGGACTTCTCCAAAGCATTTGACACTGTACCACATAAAAGGTTAGTATATAAAATGAGAATGCTCGGACTGGGAGAAAATGTCTGTATGTGGGAAAGTAACTGGCTAAGTGATAGAAAACAGAGGGTAGTTATTAACGGTACACACTCAGATTGGGTCACTGTCACTGGTGGGGTACCTCAGGGGTCAGTATTGAGCCCTATTCTCTTCAATATATTTATTAATGATCTTGTAGAAGGCTTGCATAGTAAAGTATCAATTTTCACAGATGACACTACACTGTGTAAAGTAATAGACACTGATGAGGACAGTATACTACTACAGAGGGATCTGGATAGATTGGAGGCTTGGGCACATAAGGTTTAACACTGACAAATGTAAGCTTATGCACATTGGAAGGAATAATGCAAGTCACCCGTACATACTAAATGGTAAAACACTCGGTAACACTGACATGGAAAAGGATCTAGGAATTTTAAAAACAGCAAACTAAGCTGCAAAACTCAGTGTCAGGCAGCTGCTGCCAAGGCCAATAAGATAATTGGTTGCATCTAAAGGGGCATAGATAGTCCTACCACTTTACAAATCGCTAGTCAGACCACACATGGAGTACTGTGTACAGTTCTGGGCTCCTGTAAACAAGGCAGACATAGCAGAGCTGCAGAGGGTCCAGTGGAGGGCAACTAAAGTAATAACTGGAATGGGGCAACTACAGTACCCTGAAAGATTATCAAAATTAGGGTTATTCACTTTAGAAAAAAGATGACTGAGAGGAGATCTAATTGCTATGTATAAATATATCAGGGGTCAAGTACAGAGATCTATCCCATCATCTTTTTATCCCCAGGACTGTGACTGTGATAAGGAGACATCCTCTGCGTCTGGAGGAAAGAAGGTTTGTACACAAACATAGAAGAGGATTCTTTACGGTAAGAGCAGTGAGACTATGGAACTCTCTGCCTGAGGAGGTGGTGATGGTGAGTACAATAAAGGTATTCAAGAGGGGCCTGGATGTATTTCTGGAGCGTAATAATATTACAGGCTATAGCTACTAGAGAGGGGTCGTTGATCCAGGGAGTTATTCTGATTTCCTTCCCGAGTCCAATCAGACATTTTTTATTTCCCCAAAGTGGGGAAAATTGGCTTCTATCTCAAAGTGTTTTTTTTTTTGCCTTCCTATAGATCAACTTGCAGGATGAACTGGATGGACAAATGTTTTTTTTTTCCGTCTCTATGTACTATGTTACTATGCAAATAAATCATGTAAGCCAGGCTGAAAGCCAAAATATGAAGTGGGGAGGGTGGGATCAACATGAGAAGTCCACAGAGTGGACGTATGACATAGTGGTGAGGTGGGAGCAGCATGAGGAGACCACAGAGTGGCCCAATGACAGGGTCTGGAGTTGGTGGCATCAGGAGAAGGCCATCGAGTGGCACAATGACAGAATCTGTACGTGGCAGCATCAGGAGAAGGCCACCTAGTGGCACAATGACAGAGTCTGGAGCTGGCGGCAGCAGCAGCATCAGGAGAAGGCCACCGAGTGGCACAATGACAGAGTCTGGAGCTGGCGGCAGCATCAGGAGAAGGCCACCGAGTGGCACAATGACAGAGTCTGGAGCTGGCGGCAGCAGCAGCAACAGGAGAAGGCCACCGAGTGGCACAATGACAGAGTCTGGAGGTAGCGGCAGTATGAGGAGGCCACAGAGTGGCAAAATTACACAGTCTGAAGGTGATGGCAGCATCAGGAGGCCACAGAGTGGCACAATGACAGAGTTTGGAAGTGGCGATAGCATGAGGAGACCACAGTGGCACAATAACGAGAGATTGTGGAGGTGGCAGCAGCATGAGGAGGCCAGAGTAGCACAGTAACGAGAGATTGTCGAGGTGGCAGCAGCATGAGGAGGCCACAGAGTAGCATGACGATGAGAGATTGTGGATATGGCAGCAGCATGAGGAGGCCACAGAGTGGCACGATGACAAAGTGCAGAGGTGTCAGCAGCATGAGGAGTCTACATAGGCTCTGCATGATTTAATAATACACATTCTCGGCACAAAAGGCTTGGCAAATTGATTGTCTTGGCAAATTGATTGTCCAGGAATTTCCATCAAAGATTGGTATAATGTATTGGCAAATTTAAGTTTAATTTCTTATAATTTTAATCAAGTTTTGGTTCCATTTAATATGAAATATTTAATACATACAATTAAAAAAAAAAGTGTTGCCTAAGACAGGAGAGAATCGGCCAGTCTTCTGGTTATTCGACGACGTGGTTGCAATGGAGAAAGCATTCCAAAAAACAATCTCTCCACCTGGAGACGAATCCTGTCAAGATTGATGCAAGTACATTATCGGCTGCTTATTGAGCCAGATACTTCTGGGGAAACCTGCCTGGCATGAACAGGCCTCTAGTAGCTACAATGAGAAGACAACGCTTCAAGATTGCTTGGAGCTCGGAAGAGACGCAAAGTTTATCAAGATTCAAACTATAACTACTTCTCTGTATCAGGGAAAACATCACAAGTTTCCAGTCATCATGGAAAAACCTTAGCATCAACGTTGAAAACAAATTAGGCATCAGAGGTGTGTGAGGATGCCATCACGATAGGACTGGTATGCTATCCAGGACAGATTGTGTATGTGGGCGACATACATAATATAACCAGGAAACATATTGAAGAATGGGGACAATTTGATCTGATAATTGGCAGCAGTCCTTGTAGTGAATTATCTGTGGTTAACCTGCACAGCAAAGGCCTTTATGGGGGCAGTGGACAACAGTTTTTTGACTTTCCATGATTACTCAATAAAGTGTTGCCTAAGACAGGAGAGACTTGTCCAGTCTTCTGGTTATTAGAGAACGTGGTTACGATGGAGAAAGCATTCCAAAAAAATTCTCTCTCCACCTGGAGACGAATCCTGTCAAGATTGATGCAAGTGCGGTATCGGCTGCTCATCGAGCCAGATACTTCTGGGGGAACCTTCCTGGCATGAACAGGCCTCTAGTAGCTTATAGACAATGAGAAGACAAAGCTTCAAGATTGCTTGGAGCCCAGAAGAGTAGCAAAGTTCATCAAGATTCAAACCATAACTACCAGCCCCTTGGGTCTTGTCAGGGAAAACATCACAAGTTCCCAGTCATCATGGATGGGAAGGAGGACATCCTGTGGTGCATGGAGATGGAGAGGGTCTTCGGATTCCCCCCCGCACTATACGGACGTCTCAGAAATGAACTGCTGCTCCTGACAGAAGCTCCTGGGAAGGTCATGGAGCAAGCTGGTCATCCGGCATCTATTCGCCCCGCTGAAGGATTATTTTGAAAGTGTGCAGAAGCCACACGGGACCTCCATGCTACAGATATCATTGAGACACTGGATTTTTATAATATTACATTATTATATAAAGAAAAATAAATAAATGAAGCCCCTTCGTCAGCTCCCAATCTTGCAAATATTTGGTAGAATATTCATCATATATTAACAAATTTGTGAATTCAAGATTATTATCTTGATTCCCCCCCCCCAAAAAATCAGCAATGTAATATTTGCATAATGCACGCGAAATACAAGCGTGGGTCACTATAGCTACATTTTTCAAGCTGCTAGAAGTTTCCGAAGACTGGAGAAAATGGTTGGCACGGCAGAATATTACAATAGCTTTATATGCAGATAGAATTGCGAAATCGGTACTAATGATGCTCCTGGGGGGTCCAAGGCAGCTGCCTCTTGAGACCCGCTGGCCACTGCCCACAGCCACAATGACATGATCTGCTCCGCTGGCTCTGTGTCCCGGCGAAAACTACTGTAGCAGGCAGGCCGGTCGGCCACATAACGTCACTCTCCTGCTTCATTAATTAAGTGAGAGGAGCAGGCTCGTGCGGTGTGACAGAGTGAGAGACATCACGTTATGCTGCAGCCCGGCCTGCCTGCCACTGTAGTTTGAATGTTTGATAGTGAGAACTAGCCTCCCAGCCATGACTAGTTGACTACACTTTACATATAAAGATCCCGCCGCGATTAGTTGCCGGCCTCCACCCCCTGTATTGGGGTTCACTATTTACTCAGGGACACTGTTATGGGGCGGGATCTGTGGATGACATATATATAGCATAAGATGCTATATATATATATTTATATGTGTCATCCACAGATTCCCCCCATAACAGTGTCATCCACAGATCCCCCCATAACAGTGTCATCCACAGATGCCCCCAAAACAGTGCGTCATCCACAGATGCCCCCAAAACAGTGCGTTATCCACAGATGCCCCCAAAACAGTGCATCATCCACAGATGCCCCCAAAACAGTGCGTCATTCACAGATGCCCCCAAAACAGTGCGTCATCCACAGATGCCCCCATAGCAGTGCATCATCCACAGATGCCCCTATAACAGTGCATCATCCACAGATGCCCCCATAACAGTGCATCATCCACAGATGCCCCCATAACAGTGCATCATCCACAGATGTCCCCATAACAGTGCATTATCCACAGATCCCCATAACAATGCCTCATCCATAGATCCCCTCCATAACAGTGTCATCCACAGAACCCCCATAACAGTGTCATCCACAGACCACTATTAGTTCAAAACCCACCAAAAGCACATCTTTTGGTTCAAAATATATTTTCTTATTTTCCTTCTCAAAAACCTAGGTGCGTCTTATAATCAGGTGTGTGTCACGGAAGGTGTGCAGGAAACTAGAAAACACAAAATGAATATACAACTGACTGGATCCAAAACTAAGGAACAAAAAGGGAGAGCCCTGCATCAGACCTGGCTCTCTCCCTGACTGCTCAGCCTATGCGAAAATCCCAATGGTAGATGATCGCATATCCTCGTACCTCGACTGTATAACACCTGAACATCCTATGATAGTGAGGGGACACGACCACTGGCTCCCTACACTAGACACGGAGGGAGTCAGGGTCACCTGGGATCCAGCAAACAGAAAAACACAAATAAATGAACAAAACTTATCTTGTAGAAGACTGAGAAGTAGGAACAGCATGCACACACTCCAGGAAGTTGTATAAACCGCAAAGTGATGCACTATGGGAAAAGGATTTAAAGTGATGCAATCAGTGCAACTACATGACAGCTAAGTGAGGCTAACGAGATGAGAAAATGAAAGCAAAACAAAGGAACCTCAAGGAGGAGGTTCTAGACATCTGTCAGAGCTTCTCAGATGTCTGGTGGTGACAGTGTGTCTGATAAAGCGAAAAATACGGTACTTGCTTGCTCCTCCTCCCGACCTCCCCTGCCCTTTGCGTACGCCGTGCGGTCACGCGTATGCACTGCAACGCTAGGGTGAGCCCTGGTTTCCTTCCTGAACTGCAGAGCGGTGCCCACTTCCAGCCCTGAGTCTAGCTGCCCAGAGCACTGATCCTGAGCCTGCTGGAGTTTTCAGAACTGTAAGTACTTACAGTAATTCACTGTAATCTATAGGATATATATTACTTGTTTTATGTGGGAAGGCAGAATCCAGGGGGCCCAAGTAAATTCTTGCCCAGGGTCCAATCAATATTAAAGGTGGCCCTGTATGTTTGTATCATACATACAGCACAATGTATGTAGCATGTATGTATGGACAGCAGAACCTACACAGCTACACTATATCACTATCTAACCTACACTGACTATCTGTATTATATATATATATATATATATATATATATATATATATATATATATACTAACTAACTAACTATCAAATGTAATGACACAGGAAAGCAGAGAGCACAGAAATGACACTGCTGTCTCTCTCAGATCTGCAAAATACTGCATACAATGGCTGCTGGGGAGGTTCTTATATACTAAAGGAGAAGGCAACTTTCCTATTGGTTGCTAGATATGTTGCTAAGCTCAGACAAAGACATTGCAGACTTTTCATTGTCCCACAAGCAAGAAGGGAGGTTACTGATAATAAAAAATAAATATTCGAAATTACGAATATATATCACTATAGTTTAAATATACGCAAATTCTCAAAGTGACTATATTCGCGATTAATATTCGCGATTCGAATATTCGCCCCCCGACACTAATCATCATCATCGAGTACTGTCTGCATGTCACTGATGTCCTCCTCAACCGTCTCTGGGTCAGAAGCCTGACTGCTCGCAACAATAGCTCCCAGGCCACTCTCCTCATCACTACTTGCCCGCCTAGGGATGGACAAACATCGGCTGAGACAGTTCACGAATGCGATCGCGCAAATGTGATCAAATGTTCGTGAACCGCAAGTTCACAGCAGGCCCCATTTACTATAATGGCAGGCGAACCTGAAAAACCTTCAGCTCATATTTGCAGCCACCAAATACTTAGTAGAAGTGTACAAATAGTCCCACAACATGGAGAGTGACATACTAGAGGGGTATCAATGACAAAAATTCCAACAACAAATACGTATCTAAATCAGGGGACATTTTTATGCGTCTTAAAGGGACATTCTCTGAAATGTGCCTGTCACGAGGGTGTCAAGAACCACGCCTGACTCCGTTATACCCGGGGTCAGGAAGTCGCAGCGGTTGCCTGCGCGCTCTATGTAGTAAGATAGGGCTGTTTCTTTATGGTAGCTTTCTGGGTTTGCTTTGCAACCCTTTTTGGCTCACTCAGGGATCCGTAGCTCCTTCTCCTCAGCTGTTCCTTGTCCAGCACTCCCAACCTCCTTATATTCCCCTCTCACACTTCTCTGGTTGCCAGATATAGAGCTTCCTGCCTGGACTTCTATACTGACCCACTGGAGCTGTGTTGCTGCGTTCCCTGGTTGTTGTTCCAGAACGTTACCCTCCGGATCCCTGTTGGGCCTTTGTGGTCTGCTGTTGTCGCCCACCTGGGATTATATGTTTGTCTGTATTGTCTGTCCTCTACTTGGTGTTTTCCTTTTAGTGTCAGTGGTGCGGACTAGTGATCCCACTGCCCCGTTCACTACCTAGGGGTCATCTTAGGGAAAGCCAGGGTTTAGGCACGTGATCGGCGTACGGGTGAGGAACCCGTCTAGGGACGTCAGGGCAGTCAGGTGCCAGCCGCAAGGTGAGTCAGGGGTCACCACCTTTCCCTCTCCCTTAGACAGGGCCTTCCCTTTTCCCTCCCTTTGCGTGACGCCGGTCATTACAGTGCCCTGCTGCAGCCTAGAACATTTTTATTTTAGGCCACGGGAGTACAGGCCTTAAAAATTAGGCATTCACCTGACAAAAGAAATTCTGATTATGTGGCTCAAAGTACATTATGAGGTCAATGGATAAAAATGTTACTATAGGCCACTGGATTACAGACTCCAAACATTAGGCATTCACTGGACAGAAAAGATTAAGTGATTATGGCCAGAGGTATATTACAAAGGTCAATGGATATCAATTTTACTGCAGGCCAGTACAAATACAGGTCAAATACATATGTTTAAAAGAACTGGGGTGGAGTGAATGACTTCTTGTGGTTGTCTACCAGAAATACCAAGTTGAAGGTTCCCTCGTGGAAATTAGGTCCGAGATTTATTGGTCCTTATAGGGTAATTAAGATCATTAACCCGGTGGCTTTTCCTCTGGAGCTACCTCAGACTCTAAGGATCCATAATATCTTCCACAGATCTCTGCTTAAGAGATATGTAGAACCTCCTGAACCATTGCCACTACCGCCTCCACCGGTGGTTGTTGATGGCAGTCTTGAGTTTCAGGTAGAAAAGATTGTTGATTCACGATATGTTTGCCGCTCTCTTCAGTACCTGGTGCACTGGAGAGGTTATGGTTCCGAAGAGAGAATGTGGGTGCCAGCATCAGAGATAAAGGCGGACAGACTCATTCGGGCTTTACATAGGTCTCATCCGGAGAGGCCTGGTTTTGAGGGTCCGGTGGCCCCTTGTAGAAAGGGGGGTACTGTCACGACTGTGACTGATCCAGACAGGTCTGGGAGGAGAAGGTCGCAGCGACTTGCTACTCGCGATAGCTTGTGAGGTTGCTCCGTGGTTCAGGGTATGTCATCTGGGTTTTGCCTTGTGAACCTTTTTGTCCTGACTGGGAGTTTGTAGGCATCCTTCTCAGGTGAGTCCTGTCTGCCACTCCCAGCTAGTATATTAGTTTCAGTTTCACTTGCAGTCATTGCCAGATATAGTCCTTACTTCCAGTGCTATTCTGACCTTTGAAGGAGATCGTTTGACGGTATTGCTGTGGTGCTCTTGTCTGACGTGGACTGTCGTTATTGGGATCACCTTCTCTGCTCATGACTGGATAAGTCTATCTCTGCTGTAGATTGTTTGTTTGTTGCTGTCTTCCCCTGTTGTTCTCCTAGACATGAGTGATGGTGACTAGTGCTCCCATCTGCCTTTCCCCAGTCTAGTTTTGTTAGGGTGACTGAGGGTTTAGGCATCCTGCTCGCCGCACGGGTTCACACCCCGTCTAGGGTATCAGGGCAGACAGGTGCCAGCTTAGGGTTAGTCAGGGGTGGCCGTACTATTTCCCATCCGTAGATAAGGGTCCCCTTTCCCCTCCGTCTGGTGTGACACGACTGCTGCTCGGATAGTGGTCGTGACAATTGCCCATCCTCACAAATGTCTAAACGTGCTCACGTTCCACTGCTATAGCTCCATCAGCATCAACTTAAGTCTAGAGTCACTAGCCTACTGTGTTGACTCCTCATGCTGTTGCTACCCTCACCACTCTCTCACTGGACCACTGTGTTGATTTCTTATGCTGTTGCCACCTCACCACTCTGTGACTGGGCTGCTATTGTCCCTGTTTTGCCTTGTTGACATCACCATTTATTTTACCTTTCTTCTGTTCTCTCAGAAGTACGGAAAAATGAGAAACACAACGGATCCTGTCCTTGGAGCAGCCGTAAAACCTGTAATACATGGTCCCTATTTTGCATCAGGATTGGATCATTATTTGGAAGCCAAAAGAAGGAGTTGGGTACAAAACATGACATTCAAATACAGTGTTCATTTTAGGACATGGTCAGATATCATAGTCAAGTATCAAAATAATGCCAATGTGACACCTGACTCTGACACCTGACTCTGACACCTGACTCTGACACCTGACCCTGACACCTGACCCTGACTCTCACATCTGACTCTCACTTCTGAGTTTGACTTATGCTCTTCATAGGTCAGGGTCAAAGTGAGAATGAGTTATAGATATACTATGTATTTGTATGCTAAATCACACAACCAAAGTACGTCTATTGCTGAGCTTATAGCTCTGTGCCTAAAATGTTGTAAGCTGACACATTACAGTGTTATATGAGTGCATAGCTGAAAGCTCAGTGGCAAAGCAATTTCCTTATACCCAGTGTTTCTGTGTTCAAACCCCCTTTAGGCCTCTAAAAAATGTTTACATTTTATTAAGCCTTAGCTAAGAGGCAAATTTAAATAATGTGTGACGCTGATATCTGACTTCCTTCACTTGTCAGGGTCACAAAGGATTTTAGGTTTACTGTGTTTTTTGGTATACTACATCTCATAGATCAAAAAAATCACCACCTGTGGTGTTTAAAGCTATAGCTCAGTGGTAAGTCACTTACTTTGCATGTAGTGTTCATGGGTTCAAAACCACTTTCAGGCTTGTAATAAAATGTATATTTTATATTTTATTGAGCTCTAGATCAGAGACAAATTCAAGTGCTGTGTGATGTAAGTAGTCCTTTTTTTATTTTATTAAGAGTACATGGGCAGCACTATAGTAAAGGGGGCACTAATTTTCTGTATCTTCATCTATTTTCAGGTGAGTTTTTTTTTGTTGTCTTGAAACAGTCACTGTACAATATAATAATGTATTCTTATTTTTTAGGAAGGAGTCTAATTATCAGATCTGTAAATCACTTTATTGCAATTATTTGTCGGCATCCACCCAAACATAAGCTGCAAAGATATGACCACTAGGGGTCTGACTAGTCCACTGTGGTTAGTTCCAGCTCTCAAACTCTGGAAAAAAGTGTATTGGGTATGCGTCCTAATGCACAATTGAACAAATATAAGTGGAGGTAGGACGCTAAAACAAAATAATAAATGTTTATTAACTTATTTTTTTAGAATAAGGGGTCAATGCTGAATCACTGCAGCCGCGGCAACAAAATCTACATACAATAGTGGGGCCTCACCAAGACCGACCGCACAGGCAGCACTACAGCCACTGTGTGGCGACCGGTGGATCCCACAATAAAACCCACCAATACTAAGGGGGCTAAGATACCACAGGTATAAGATGTTGAACCTGGGTACCTAGTACTAACAAGGTAAATGCCTGGTACGGAACCAGGTATCTTACCTAACAGTGAATGTCAGCGCGCAGACATTCACTGTACTAATATAATACAGGTGCAGGATACGGTGCAGGCAAACACAGATAGCTCCGCTGGGTATATCTGGAGCTGTGATAGCCCTCCCCTGTCCTAGATGGTTTAGCTCTCCCAGCAAATACAAGCAGGAGGAAGTGTGGGCGTGTTCTGAAGTAGCTGATGAGGAGACTTGCCAGATTCACTGCCTCTTCACAGATCTGCAAACCAACTTATCTTACTGTAAGTCTGCTCTCCCTCAGCTATCTTACATGGCTTATGCATCTCAAGTGTGTATGCAGTTCCATATTAGCTAGAATCACTGTATTTCTGGGACCCCAGAAAAAGTTGATTAGTCACTGTATACAGAGCTGTGTCCTGGATTATACATATCTACTGTATATATGTGTATTATACACACAGTGTGCTATAGCTTCACCACACTGAGACTTGCTTAGAAAGCTGATATACATATTATTGCTTTATCCACAGACACAATATATGATCATACAGATCGCAGTACTATGTGATAGCTTCTAAGTATAGAAAAACCATGTGGTAATGTCATAGCTCGGAGGTTACATTAATGGCTTTGCTTGTAGATATCCCAGATTGAAGTCCTCAGAAATACATATTTTGTTTCTTTAATAGCATATACTATAATAAATAATATGTAATTAACCCTTAGGATACCAGCGTTGCACATGTATGTTGCTGGAAACATGGTCACAAATCCCAGCGCAGTACAGGTACAGCGCTCTGATCGGGCGGCCATTGGAGCTACTCCCTCCCGATCAGCTGCAGGGGTCCGGCAGTCACTGATAGTTGGACCCCTGCTGTATGCACCGGCATTGATAAAAACAATAATGCCGGCTCATTAACCCTTGCACTGCCGCGGTCAGCGCTGACCGCTGCACGTGCGGTACCCTGTCGGGTGCAGGGTGTCCATCGGGTCCCCGTGGTGCTGTGATGTCAGCCTGCATTCTAGAACTGTCAGTCAATGGTGGGAGGGTGCGGTGTGCAGAGCACAGGGGGTGTAACAGAGCATTGCTCAGAATATTCAGCCCCACCTCTGAGTGCTTGAATTGTTTATTTGCATATGAATAAAAACACAGATATCTCTGCAGCTATTTATCATACATAATCAGCATAATGAGCACTACCATACATGGACGCAGTCATACACGCACTCTCCACATACATAGACGCACTCATAAAAGCACTCTCCACATACATGGACGCACTCATACACGCACTCTCCACATACATGGACGCAGTCATACACGCACTATCCACATACATGGACGCAGTCATACACACACTCTCCACGTACATGGACACATTCATACACTCACTCTCCACATACATGGACGCAGTCATACACGCACTCTCAACATACATGGACGCAGTCATATACGCACTCTCCACATACATGGACACAGTCATACACGCACTCCCCACATACATAGACGCACTCTCCATATACATGGACGCAGTCATACACGCACTCTCCACATACATGGACGCAGTCATACACACACTCTCCACGTACATGGATGCAGTCATAAACTCACTCTCCACATACATGGACACAGTCATACACGCACTCTCCACATACATGGACGCAGTCATACATGCACTCTCCACATACATGGACGCAGTCATATACGCACTCTCCACATACATGGACGCAGTCATACACGCACTCCCCACATACATGGACAACTGTCCACATACATGGATGCAGTCATACACGCACTCTCCACATACATGGACGCAGTCATACACGCACTCTCCACATACATGGACGCACTCATACACGCACTCTCCACATACATGGACGCAGTCATACACGCACTATCCACATGCATGGACGCAGTCATACACACACTCTCCACGTACATGGACGCAGTCATACACGCACTTTCCACATACATGGACGCAGTCATACACGCACTCTCCACATACATGGACGCAGTCATACACGCACTCTCCACATACATGGACGCAGTAATACACGCACTCTCCACATACATGGACGCAGTCATACACGCACTCTCCACATACATGGACGCAGTCATATACGCACTCTCCACATACATGGACGCAGTCATACACGCACTCCCCACATACATTGACTCACTCTCCACATACATGGACGCAGTCATACACGCACTCTCCACATACATGGACACAGTCATACACGCACTCTCCACATACATGGACGTACTCATAAACGCACTATCCACATACATGGACGCACTCATACATGCACTCTCCACATACATGGACGCAGTCATACACGCACTATCCACATACATGGACGCAGTCATACACGCACTCTCCACATACATGGACGCAGTCATACACGCACTATCCACATAAATGGATGCACTCATACATGTGCTCACCATATGCATAGATGCACTCATATACAAACTGGATTCCCAAAAAGTTGGGACACTATACAAATCGTGAATAAAAACTGAATGCAATGAGGTGGAGGTGCCAACTTCTAATATTTTATTCAAAATAGAACATAAATCACGGAACAAAAGTTTAAACTGAGAAAATGTACCATTTTAAGGGAAAAATATGTTGAATCAGAATTTCATGGTGTCAACAAATCCCCAAAAAGTTGGGACAAGGCCATTTTCCCCACTGTGTGGCATCTCCCCTTCTTTTTACAACACTCAAGAGACATCTGGGGACCGAGGAGACCAGTTTCTCAAGTTTAGAAATAGGAATGCTCTCCCATTCTTGTCTAACACAGGCCTCTAACTGTTCAATCGTCTTGGGCCTTCTTTGTTGCACCTTCCTCTTTATGATGCGCCAAATGTTCTCTATAGGTGAAAGATCTGGACTGCAGACTGGCCATTTCAGTACCCGGATCCTTCTCCTACACAGCCATGATGTTGCGATTGATGCAGAATGTGGTCTGGCATTATCTTGTTGAAAAATGCAGGGTCTTCCCTGAAAGACGTCTGGATGGGAGCATATGTTGTTCTAGAACCTGAATATATTATATATTTTTCTGCATTGATGGTGCCTTTCCAGACATGCAAGCTGCCCATGCCACATGCACTCATGCAACCCCATACCATCAGAGATGCAGGCTTCTGAACTGAGCGTTGATAACAACTTGGGTTGTCCTTGTCCTCTTTGGTCCGGATGACATGGCGTCCCAGATTTCCAAAAAGAACTTCGAATCGTGACTCGTCTGACCACAGAACAGTCTTCCATTTTGCCACACTCCATTCTAAATGATCCCTGGCCCAGTGAAAACGCCTAAGCTTGTGGATCTTGCTTAGAAATGGCTTCTTCTTTGCACTGTAGAGTTTCAGCTGGCAACGGCGGATGGCACGGTGGATTGTGTTCACTGATTGCAGTGTCGTTTAAGGGCCCGGAGATCACGGGCATCCAGTATGGTTTTACGGCCTTGACCCTCACGCACAGAGATTGTTCCAGATTCTCTGAATCTTTGGATGATGTTATGCACAGTTGATGATGATAGATGCAAAGTCTTTGCAATTTTTCGCTGGGTAACACCTTTCTGATATTGATCCACTATCTTTCTGCGCAACATTGTGGGAATTGGTGATCCTCTACCCATCTTGGCTTCTGAGAGACACTGCCACTCTGAGAAGCTCTTTTTATACCCAATCATGTTGCCAATTGACCTAATTGGTGTTAATTGGTCTTCCAGCTCTTCGTTATGCTTAAATTTACTTTTTCCAGCCTCTTATTGCTACTTGTCCCAACTTTTTGGGGATTTGTTGACACCGTGAAAATTTGAATCAACGTATTTTTCCTTTAAAATTATACATTTGCTCGGATTAAACGTTTGATCTGTCATCTACGTTCTATTACAAATAAAATATTGACATTTGCCATCTCCACATCATTGCATTCAGTTTTTATTCACAATTTGTTTAGTGTCCCAACTTTTTGGGAATCCGGTTTGTACACTGGACGCACTCATACATGCGCTCACCACATACATAGACACACTCATACACACACACTCTCCACATACATAGACACACTTATACACACACTCTCCACATACATGGATGCATTTATGCACACAGTCACCACATACATGGACGCACACATATGCAATACACATATATAGACACCCAGCTTTCCTGCTGTACCTCTCCCCCATACTCTAATGCCTCTGCACTTGTGCCATGCAGGATAGCAGGGAAGCTGGATGACATTTCATGATATAATTCACCCAGCTTTCCTACTGTACTGCAGGTCACATGTGCACAGTCTGCGAAAGCTGAATGTAACCGCAGTTCCCCTGCTACTCACATCACTGGTGCAGTTGTGGCAATGAAACTGATGTTCAGCATGCGGGGCAGGAAAGGTTCAGGCTACAGGAATCATGGGTAGGAAGGGGCGAGGCTATTCTAGCTCCGCACACCTCGGACCGTCCTGATGCTGGTCACCGTCCATCATCAGAATTGAGGAGAGGGAGAGGCGGAGCAATGTCACTAATGTTAGGTCAGTGACAGAGGTGCAAGTGCAGGACTCTGGACCCAGTGCAGGAGAAGTCAGCTGCTCTGACAGGGGCCCGGGGTGACAAAGTACAGTGGCTGCTCTCGGGCCCCTTCTGAGCTCGGGCCCCGAAGCCGCTGCTTCCCCTGCTTCCCTGATAGCCCGATCAGAGTGCTGTACCTGTACGGCGCTGGGATTTGTGACCGTGTTTGCAGCTACATATATGTGCAGCGCTGGTATCCTAAGGGTTAATGACATATTATTTATTATAGAATATGCTATTATAGAAAAAAAATATGTCTTTCTGGGGACTTCAACCTGGGATATCTATATGCAAAGCCATTAATATAACCTCCAAGCTATAACATTACCACATAGGGACATTACAAAATGGGTTTTCTATACTTAGAAGCTATCACATAGTACTGCGATCTGTATGATCATATATTGTGTCTGTGGATAAAGCAATAATATGTATATCAGCATTCTGAGCAGATCTCAGTGTGGTGTAGCTATAATAGACTGTGCGTATAATACACATATATACAGTAGATATGTATAATCCAGGACACAGCTCTGTATACAGTGACTAATCAACTTTTTCTGGGGTCCCAGAAATACAGTGATTCTAGCTAATATGGAACTGCATACACACTTGAGATGCATAAGCCATGTAAGATAGCGGAGGGAGAGCAGACTTACAGCAAGATAATTTGGTTTGCTGTGAAGAGGCAGTGAATCTGGCAAGTCTCCTCATCAGCTACTCCAGAACACGCCCACACTTCCTCCTGCTTGTATTTGCTGGGAGAGCTGGAACATGCCTAACCACAGTGGACTAGTGAGAACCCTAGTGGTCATATCTTTGCAGCTTATGTTTGGGTGGATGCCGACAAATAATTGCAATAAAGTGATTTACAGATCTGATAATTAGACTCCTTCCTAAAAAATAAGAATACATTATTATATTGTACAGTGACTGTTTCAAGACAACAACAAAAACTCACCTGAAAATAGATGAAGATACAGTAAATTAGTGCCCCCTTTACTATAGTGCTGCCCATGTACTCTTAATAAAATAAATAAAGACTGCTTACATCACACACCACTTGAATTTGTCTCTGATCTAGAGCTCAATAAAATGTAAAATATTAATTTCATTAAAGCCTGAAAGGGGTTTTTCAACCCATGAACACTACATACAAAGCAAGTGTCTTACCACTGAGCTATAGCTTTAGACACCAAAGGTGGCGATTTTTTTTTTATCTATGAGATGGCTGAAAGGGGTTTTGAACACAGAAAGCCTGGATATTGGGCAACAACATTACCACTGAGCTACCAGCTTGCCTTGTAGGAGCTTGGGGTTTTTGTTCATCTATGTGATGTAGCATACAAAACCACAGTAAACCTAAAATCCTTTGTGACCCTGACAAGTGAAGGACGTCAGATATCAGCATCACACATAATTTAAATTTGCCTCTTATCTAGGGCTTAATAAAATGTAAAACATTTTAGAGGCTTAAAGGGGTTTTGAACACAGAAACACTGAGTAGGAGTGAATGGCTTTATCACTAAGCTATCAGCTATGCACTCATATAACACTGTAATGTGTTAGCTTACAACATTTTAGGCACAGAGCTATAAGCTCAGCAATAGATGTTCTTTGGTTGTGTGATTTAGCATACAAATACATAGTATATCTATAACTCATTCTCACTTTGACCCTGACCTATGAAGAGCATAAGTCAAACTCAGATGTGAGAGTCAGGTGTCAAAGTCAGATGTCAGAGTCAGATGTCAGGTGTCAATGTCAGGGTCAGGTGTAAGAGTCAGGTGTCAGAGTCAGGTGTCTGGTATCAGGTTCAGGTGTCACATTGGCATTATTTTGATACTTGACTATGATATCTGACCATGTCCTAAAATGAACACTGCATGCAAATATTCTAATCACGTGTCATCTCTGTTTTGGATTCATCCAGTTTTTTTTTTTTACCTTAGCAATACTGACGGATTACTGAGCAAATGCTGACCTTGTGAAGGGGGAAGCTTATAAGACAGGATCCGTTTTTGGGGTTATTCTAATGATGGATGACAAGAAGGGGCAAAATAAACAGTGACGTCAACACAAACTACTTGTCTCATCGTGTAATAGAAAAGGTTCTGTAGAAATCTATGTGAAATTAGTTGATGACAGGGTAAAAGGAGTGTGCTCTTTCATTCTATAGTACAATCTTGGGCCACTGCACGTTTCTTTATACCTGAAATTAACTTTGACCTGTAAGGCTGAGTTCACACTTCAGTTATTTGGTCAGTTTTGGCCACATAACTGACCGAATGAGTGAAATGGGAAGTGATTCTAAGAGTGACGCCTGTCATCTGCGTGTCATACTGACTCACAGCACTGTATTACTAGCACAACGGACTCTCTTTGCCTGTTTCTGCAATGAACAATGTTCTACACCACTATGCAGCCTCTCAGCAGCCAGGAAATAGCAGTTTTTTGGGGATTTGGATTAAAATGAATCTTTTTGGGAGATTCGGCGAACCGTCCGAATCGAATTTTTGAGAAATTCGCTTATCTCTAGTGATGACTTACTGTATATCTAGGTCAACAATATCAAATTTGTAGGGATCCCTCAACTAGCATCCCCACTGATACACTGTTCTCATGTTGGCACTGGAAACAACACAACAGACGGAGCTAGTGAAACAGTACTGTGAATCAGTATGACACGCAGCTGATAGGTGTTACTGTTAGAATCACTTCACACTTGACTTATTTGGTCAGTTACGGGGCCAAAACTGACCAAATAACTCAAGTATGAACTCAGCCTTACAGGTCAGTGTTAGCGTCAAGTAGAAGCGCACTCCTTTTGCATCATCGTCAGCTGATTCCATATAGATTTCGACAGAACCTGTTCTGTTACATGCTGAAACAAGTAGTGCCACCATGAACGAGTGGTGAGCTGACAACAGCATGAGGAGTCAACACAGTGGCTCAGTCACACAGTGATAAGGGTGGGAATCGCATGAGGAATCGCATGAGTCGTCAACACAGAGTGTTGAGGTGGCAGCAGAATGAGGATACCACAGAGTGTCCTAGGGACTGAGTGGGGAGGTGGGGGCAAAAGCCTAGCCAGTACCAGCACAAGATGTTGGGTGGCAGTAGGCAGGTGGCAGCAGCGGAATAGTAGCAGAAGCAGGAAGCCAGAAGAAACAGGTCTCTTTTGACAAAGTTTGGCTGTGGCACCATGGATAATCTAGTCTGATGCATCAGGCACTGGTGTATGGAAATCCTGCCTGATCCATGCCTGAATCATTGTAACAAAGGTCAGTCTCTCCACATTTTGGGTGGAAAGGTGAGTTCTCCTTGGGGGAACTATGGCCCCTGCCGCACTAAACACCCGCTCTTATGTCACACTACTGGCCAGGCAGGAAAGCTTGTCCATGGCAAACATCCAAAAATTGTTTATGGCTAGAGTTAAGCAAACACCTGGATGTTTGAGTTCGAGAAGTTAGGCCGAACTTCCCGGAAATGTTCGGGTTCGGGATCCGAACACAACCCGAACTTCGTCCCGAACCCGAACCCCATTGAAGTCAATGGGGACCCAAACTTTTCGGCACTAAAAAGGCTGTAAGACAGCCCAGGAAAGGGCTAGAGGGCTGCAAAAGGCAGAAACATGTAGGTAAATCCCCTGCAAACATATGTGGATAGGCAAATGAATAAAAATAAAAATAAAATAAATAAAAATTAACCAATATCAATTGGAGAGAGGTCCCATAGCAGAGAATCTGGCTTCACGTCACCCACCACTGTAACAGTCCATTGTCAGATATTTAGGCCCCGGCACCCAGGCAGAGGAGAGAGGTCCCATAACAGAGAATCTGGCTTCATGTCAACAGAGAATCAGTCTTCATGTCAGCAGAGAATCAGTCTTCATGTCATAGCAGAGAATCATGCATCATGTCAGCCAAAACTGGAACAGTCCATTGTCATATATTTAGGCCCCGGCACCCAGGCAGAGGAGAGAGGTCCCATAACAGAGAATCTGGCTTCATGTCAGCAGAGAATCAGTTTTCATGTCATAGCAGAGAATCATGCTTTACGTCACCCAACACTGGAACAGTCCATTGTCAGATATTTAGGCCCAGGCAGAGGAGAGAGGTCCCATAACAGAGAATCTGGCTTCATGTCAGAAGAGAATCAGTCTTCATGTGATAGCAGAGAATCAGGCTTCACGTCACCCACCACTGTAACAGTCCATTGTCAGATATTTAGGCCCCGGCACCCAGGCAGAGGAGAGAGGTCCCGTAACAGAGAATCTGGCTTCATGTCAGCAGAGAATCAGTCTTCATGTCATAGCAGAGAATCATGCTTTACGTCACCCAACACTGGAACAGTCCATTGTCAGATATTTAGTCCCCGGCACCCAGACAGAGGAGAGAGGTCCCGTAACAAAGAATATGGCTTCATGTCAGCAGAGAATCAGTCTTCATGTCATAGCAGAGAATCATACTTTACGTCACCCAACACTGGAACAGTCCATTGTCAGAAATTTAGGCCCAGGCACCCAGGCAGAGGAGAGAGGTCCCGTAACAGAGAATCTGGCTTCATGTCAGCAGAGAATCAGTCTTCATGTCATAGCAGAGAATCAGGCTTCACGTCACCCACCACTGTAACAGTCCATTGTCAGATATTTAGGCCCCGGCACCCAGGCAGAGGAGAGAGGTCCCGTAACAAAGAATCTGGCTTCATGTCAGCAGAGAATCAGTCTTCATGTCATAGCAGAGAATCATGCTTTACGTCACCCAACACTGGAACAGTCCATTGTCAGATATTTAGTCCCCGGCACCCAGACAGAGGAGAGAGGTCCCGTAACAGAGAATATGGCTTCATGCCAGCACAGAATCAGTCTTCATGTCATAGCAGAGAATCAGGCTTCACGTCACCCACCACTGTAACAGTCCATTGTCATATATTTAGGCCCCGGCACCCAAGCAGAGGAGAGAGGTCCCATAGCAGAGAATCTGGCTTCATGTCAGCAGAGAATCAGTCTTCATGTCATAGCAGAGAATCATGCTTTACGTCACCCAACACTGGAACAGTCCATTGTCAGATATTTAGGCCCAGGCACCCAGGCAGAGGAGAGAGGTCCCATAACAGAGAATCTGGCTTCATGTCAGCAGAGAATCAGTCTTCATGTCATAGCAGAGAATCAGGCTTCACGTCACCCACAACTGGAACAGTCCATTGTCAGATATTTAGGCCGCGGCATCCAGGCAGAGGAGAGAGGTCCCGTAACAAAGAATATGGCTTCATGTCAGCAGAGAATCAGTCTTCATGTCATAGCAGAGAATCATGCTTTACGTCACCCAACACTGGAACAGTCCATTGTCAGATATTTAGGCCCCGGCACCCAGGCAGAGGAGAGAGGTCCTGTAACAGAGAATCTGGCTTCATGTCAGCAGAGAATCAGTCTTCATGTCATAGCAGAGAATCAGGCTTCACGTCACCCACCACTGTAACTGGCCATTGTCATATATTTAGGCCCCGGCACACAGGCAGAGGAGAGAGGTCCCATAACAGAGAATCTGGCTTCATGTCAGAAGAGAATCAGTCTTTATGTCATAGCAGAGAATCAGGCTTCACGTCACCCACCACTGTAACAGTCCATTGTCAGATATTTAGGCCCCGGCACCCAGGCAGAGGAGAGGGGTCCCATAACAGAGAATCTGGCTTCATGTCAACAGAGAATCAGTCTTCATGTCAGCAGAGAATCAGTCTTCATGTCATAGCAGAGAATCATGCATCATGTCAGCCAAAACTGGAACAGTCCATTGTCATATATTTAGGCCCCGGCACCCAGGCAGAGGAGAGAGGTCCCATAACAGAGTATCTGGCTTCATGTCAGCAGAGAATCAGTTTTCATGTCATAGCAGAGAATCATGCTTTACGTCACCCAACACTGGAACAGTCCATTGTCAGATATTTAGGCCCAGGCAGAGGAGAGAGGTCCCATAACAGAGAATCTGGCTTCATGTCAGAAGAGAATCAGTCTTCATGTGATAGCAGAGAATCAGGCTTCACGTCACCCACCACTGTAACAGTCCATTGTCAGATATTTAGGCCCGGCACCCAGGCAGAGGAGAGAGGTCCCGTAACAGAGAATCTGGCTTCATGTCAGCAGAGAATCAGTCTTCATGTCATAGCAGAGAATCATGCTTTACGTCACCCAACACTGGAACAGTCCATTGTCAGATATTTAGTCCCCGGCACCCAGACAGAGGAGAGAGGTCCCGTAACAAAGAATATGGCTTCATGTCAGCAGAGAATCAGTCTTCATGTCATAGCAGAGAATCATACTTTACGTCACCCAACACTGGAACAGTCCATTGTCAGAAATTTAGGCCCAGGCACCCAGGCAGAGGAGAGAGGTCCCGTAACAGAGAATCTGGCTTCATGTCAGCAGAGAATCAGTCTTCATGTCATAGCAGAGAATCAGGCTTCACGTCACCCACCACTGTAACAGTCCATTGTCAGATATTTAGGCCCCGGCACCCAGGCAGAGGAGAGAGGTCCCGTAACAAAGAATCTGGCTTCATGTCAGCAGAGAATCAGTCTTCATGTCATAGCAGAGAATCATGCTTTACGTCACCCAACACTGGAACAGTCCATTGTCAGATATTTAGTCCCCGGCACCCAGACAGAGGAGAGAGGTCCCGTAACAGAGAATATGGCTTCATGGTAGCACAGAATCAGTCTTCATGTCATAGCAGAGAATCAGGCTTCACGTCACCCACCACTGTAACAGTCCATTGTCATATATTTAGGCCCCGGCACCCAAGCAGAGGAGAGAGGTCCCATAGCAGAGAATCTGGCTTCATGTCAGCAGAGAATCAGTCTTCATGTCATAGCAGAGAATCATGCTTTACGTCACCCAACACTGGAACAGTCCATTGTCAGATATTTAGGCCCAGGCACCCAGGCAGAGGAGAGAGGTCCCATAACAGAGAATCTGGCTTCATGTCAGCAGAGAATCAGTCTTCATGTCATAGCAGAGAATCAGGCTTCACGTCACCCACAACTGGAACAGTCCATTGTCAGATATTTAGGCCGCGGCATCCAGGCAGAGGAGAGAGGTCCCGTAACAAAGAATATGGCTTCATGTCAGCAGAGAATCAGTCTTCATGTCATAGCAGAGAATCATGCTTTACGTCACCCAACACTGGAACAGTCCATTGTCAGATATTTAGGCCCCGGCACCCAGGCAGAGGAGAGAGGTCTTGTAACAGAGAATCTGGCTTCATGTCAGCAGAGAATCAGTCTTCATGTCATAGCAGAGAATCAGGCTTCACGTCACCCACCACTGTAACTGGCCATTGTCATATATTTAGGCCCCGGCACACAGGCAGAGGAGAGAGGTCCCATAACAGAGAATCTGGCTTCATGTCAGAAGAGAATCAGTCTTTATGTCATAGCAGAGAATCAGGCTTCACGTCACCCACCACTGTAACAGTCCATTGTCAGATATTTAGGCCCCGGCACCCAGGCAGAGGAGAGAGGTCCCATAACAGAGAATCTGGCTTCATGTCAACAGAGAATCAGTCTTCATGTCAGCAGAGAATCAGTCTTCATGTCATAGCAGAGAATCATGCATCATGTCAGCCAAAACTGGAACAGTCCATTGTCATATATTTAGGCCCCGGCACCCAGGCAGAGGAGAGAGGTCCCATAACAGAGAATCTGGCTTCATGTCAGCAGAGAATCAGTTTTCATGTCATAGCTGAGAATCATGCTTTATGTCACCCAACACTGGAACAGTCCATTGTCAGATATTTAGGCTCAGGCAGAGGAGAGAGGTCCCATAACAGAGAATCTGGCTTCATGTCAGAAGAGAATCAGTCTTCATGTGATAGCAGAGAATCAGGCTTCACGTCACCCACCACTGTAACAGTCCATTGTCAGATATTTAGGCCCCGGCACCCAGGCAGAGGAGAGAGGTCCCGTAACAGAGAATCTGGCTTCATGTCAGCAGAGAATCAGTCTTCATGTCATAGCAGAGAATCATGCTTTACGTCACCCAACACTGGAACAGTCCATTGTCAGATATTTAGTCCCCGGCACCCAGACAGAGGAGAGAGGTCCCGTAACAAAGAATATGGCTTCATGTCAGCAGAGAATCAGTCTTCATGTCATAGCAGAGAATCATACTTTACGTCACCCAACACTGGAACAGTCCATTGTCAGAAATTTAGGCCCAGGCACCCAGGCAGAGGAGAGAGGTCCCGTAACAGAGAATCTGGCTTCATGTCAGCAGAGAATCAGTCTTCATGTCATAGCAGAGAATCAGGCTTCGCGTCACCCACCACTGTAACAGTCCATTGTCAGATATTTAGGCCCCGGCACCCAGGCAGAGGAGAGAGGTCCCGTAACAAAGAATCTGGCTTCATGTCAGCAGAGAATCAGTCTTCATGTCATAGCAGAGAATCATGCTTTAGGTCACCCAACACTGGAACAGTCCATTGTCAGATATTTAGTCCCCGGCACCCAGACAGAGGAGAGAGGTCCCGTAACAGAGAATATTGCTTCATGCCAGCACAGAATCAGTCTTCATGTCATAGCAGAGAATCAGGCTTTACGTCACCCACAACTGGAACAGTCCATTGTCAGATATTTAGGCCGCGGCATCCAGGCAGAGGAGAGAGGTCCTGTAACAAAGAATATGGCTTCATGTCAGCAGAGAATCAGTCTTCATGTCATAGCAGAGAATCATGCTTTACGTCACCCAACACTGGAACAGTCCATTGTCAGATATTTAGGCCCCGGCACCCAGGCAGAGGAGAGAGGTCCCGTAACAGAGAATATGGCTTCATGTCAGCAGAGAATCAGTCTTCATGTCATAGCAGAGAATCAGGCTTCACGTCACCCACCACTGTAACTGGCCATTGTCATATATTTAGGCCCCGGCACACAGGCAGAGGAGAGAGGTCCCATAACAGAGAATCTGGCTTCATGTCAGCAGAGAATCGGTCTTCATGTCATAGTGCAACACGCCAGACCTGCAGGGTATAGCGACAGTGAGGTCACGGTATGGGCAATCGAGGGTTACTCACTTTTCTGAGGAGAACCCTGGCCAGGCATGCAACAGTGAAAGAGAAGCAGACACTAGTTCCTCTGGGGCGCACTCTGTAGATAGGGACCCGGCCTGATGGTATGTGAGGTGCCCTGGATGTTATAGGTGCTTTGAGTGCTTTAGGTAAGCTCCCTTTATGGATCGTGACGCCAGTGCCTGTAACGGTGGCACACCGGTTTGCAGGAGGATTAAATGAGTACGCAGTTGTTGAACCAAACGTTGCTTTACTTGGTGAAAACAGTCCAACTTTGTACATGCAGTTACAGAAGATGTTAATGCAGCCCTTTACAGTTCCAAATGCACAGCAGGTTTATATCACAGCAGGTTTCAATCTTGCAAGATACTTGGAGGGTATATAGTTAATATTTTGCAGTGCAATGCTGCTCTATCCCCACAGCTATTCTAGCTGGCTGGATCCCAAGGCCCGGATGCCTAATTGCTGGCTTAAATCCTTGGTATAAATTCCTTCCTCCAGTATTGGCACTTGCTTAAAGGGTTTCTACCACTTTGAATTCACATAATTAGGTGTCAGACACTAACGATCCGCTAGTGTCTGCTCTGCCAAACTATCCTGCTATAATAGCTTTTGGGGCAGCCGTTTACCTAAAAAAAGAACTTATATTGATACGTTAATAACCCTCTAGGTGCTATGGGGGCGTCATTAGCACCTAGAGGATCGGTCTACCTTCTCAAGATGCCGGCGCCCAGCACCTCCCTCCAGCCCACCCATCTGCTTCGGAATGCGATCAAACGGTCGACTTCGTATTCGGCGCATGCGCAGTGAATGTCCGACCGCTTCCCTGCTCAGACATCTCCACTGCGCCTGCGCCGATGGAGCACTATGACATCATCGGCGCAGGCGCAGTGGAGATGTCTGAGCAGGGAAGCGGTCGGACATTCACTGCGCATGCGCCGAATACAGCCGCGCACGGCGCATGCGCGTGAAGTCGTCTGTTTGATCGCATTCCGAAGCAGATGGGCGGGCTGGAGGGAGGCGCTGGGCGGCGGCATCTTGAGAAGGTAGACCGATCCTCTAGGTGCTAATGACGCCCCCATAACACCTAGAGGGTCATTAACATATCAATATAAGTTCTTTTTTTAGGTAAACGGCTGCCCCAAAAGCTATTATAGCAGGATAGTTTTGCAGAGCTGACACTAGCGGATCGCTAGTGTCTGACACTTAATTATGTGAAAACGAAGTGGTAGAAACCCTTTAAGGTTACAGTACCTTTGTTTCCTAGCTGTCTCACTGCTGGATGGGAAAGGTGGCTGCAGGTTTCTCCCAGGAGGTGCTGTCCTACTACGGGGTATCTCAACTGAGCTATCCTTAGCCTCAGGAGCTTCAGGCTGACTAGGTGACTCCTCTAGTCCCCTGGAATACACTGCCTATCCCCTGTCTGGGCTGTCCTATATATAACTAGGGTTCTCTAGCTCCCTCTAACGCCTGGGAGGCTAAACTGCACCCTAACAGGCCTGACACCCAGTTAACACAGTGAAATGCATACACATGACATTCAATGCAATAAGACACATTAACCCCTTTTGTGTAGTGCCCACCTTTACCTAGTGGGACACTACAATAGCAGAGAATCATGCTTCACGTCACCCACCACTGGAACAGTCCATTGATAGATATTTAGGCCCCGGCATACAGGCAGAGGAAAGAGGTCCCATAACAGAGAATATGGCTTCATGTCAGCAGAGAATCAGTCTTCATGTCATAGCAGAGAATCAGTCTTCACGTCACCCAACACTATAACAGTTCATTGTCAGATATTTAGGCCCAGGCACCCAGGCAGAGGACAGAGGTCCCGTAACAGAGAATCTGGCTTTATGTCAGCAGAGAATCAGTTTTCATGTCATAGCAGAGAATCATGCTTTACGTCACCCAACACTATAACAGTTCATTGTCAGATATTTAGGCCCAGGCACCCAGGCAGAAGAGAGAGGTCACGTAACAGAGAATCTGGCTTTATGTCAGCAGAGAATCAGTCTTCATGTCATAGCAGAGAATCATGCTTTACGTCACCCAACACTGGAACAGTCCATTGTCAGATATTTAGGCCCAGGCACCCAGGCAGAGGAGAGAGGTCCCGTAACAGGGAATCTGGCTTTATGTCAGCAGAGAATCAGTCTTCATGTCATAGCAGAGAATCATGCTTTACGTCATCCAACACTGGAACAGTCCATTGTCAGATATTTAGGCCCAGGCACCCAGGCAGAGGAGAGAGGTCCCTTAACAGAGAATCTGGCTTCATGTCAGCAGAGAATCAGTCTTCATGTCATAGCAGAGAATCATGCTTCACGTCACCCAACATTGGAACAGACCATTGTCATATATTTAGGCCCCGGCACCCAGACAGAGGAGAGGTCCATTCAACTTTGGGTTGCCCCGCAATATAATGGTAAAATGAAAATAAAAATAGGATTGAATGAGGAAGTGCCCTGGAGTACAATAATATATGGTTAAGGGGAGGTAGTTAATGTCTAATCTGCACAAGGGATGGACAGGTCCTGTGGGATCCATGCCTGGTTCATTCTTATGAACGTCAGCTTGTCCACATTGGCTGTAGACAGGCGGCTGCGTTTGTCTGTAATGACGCCCCCTGCCGTGCTGAATACACGTTCAGACAAAACGCTGGCCACCGGGCAGGCCAGCACCTCCAAGGCATAAAAGGCTAGCTCTGGCCACGTGGACAATTTAGAGACCCAGAAATTGAATGGGGCCGAACCATCAGTCAGTACGTGGAGGGGTGTGCACACGACTGTTCCACCATGTTAGTGAAATGTTGCCTCCTGCTAACACGTTGCGTATCAGGTGGTGGTGCAGTTAGCTGTGGCGTGTTGACAAAACTTTTCCACATCTCTTCCATGCTAACCCTGCCCTCAGAGGAGCTGGCCGTGACACAGCTGCCTTGGCGACCTCTTGCTCCTCCTCTGCCTTGGCCTTGGGCTTCCACTTGTTCCCCTGTGACATTTGGGAATGCTCTCAGTAGCGCGTCTACCAACGTGCGCTTGTACTCGCGCATCTTCCTATCACGCTCCAGTGCAGGAAGTAAGGTGGGCACATTGTCTTTGTACTGTGGATCCAGCAGGGTGGCAACCCAGAAGTCCGCACACGTTAAAATGTGGGGGCGGAGCCTGCACCGGAGCTAGATGGCAGCTTGAAGTGCAGCTCTGCTGTGTAAAAAGCCCTCACAGCGTGAACCCTGCCTATCTCCAGAGCGTTCCTAAAAGACGCTCTGAATGAAGCACTGGAACCCCTGAGATCCGACCTGACTTCTATTAAAGAAGACATGCGCCACATAGGAAGGAGAGCGGAGATTCTAGAAGACACACAATCGGCGATCATATCGCATCAGAATAACGTCGCCTCCACTCTATCCCAGCACCAGAAGCACCTGAACTCCCTGTATACACTCCTGGAAGACCAGGAGAACAGGGGAAGACGCAACAATTTGCGATTTAGGGGCATACCTGAAACAGTGGGCACAGATGGAATACATGAAGCTGTAACAAACATATGCATGCAGCTGCTAGGCCCAGATTCCTTACATGAAATAATCATAGAAAGGGCACACAGAGCACTACCCCCATAAACCCCAACCTTCAGAACCACCAGGAGATGTTATTTGCAAATTTTTGCATTAACCTGTTAAGGACGCTATAATGAACAAAGCAAGAAACGCCCCACAAATAAGTGTGGATGATTGCCCTATTTCAATATTTCAGGACTTGGCACAAACCACCTTAAAGAAAAGAAGAGCTCTGAAACCACTAACTGAGTGGCTACGTGATAATAAAGTGATGTATAAGTGGCTATTTCCCTTTGGCCTGTCTTTTCTCTTCAATGGGCAGAGATTTTCCATCTCATCAGGATCTGACCAAAGCATTTGACATCCTGCAAATAAACCACTTCCACATTGAAAATTGGGACATTATTCAAGAAAATATAACAGCAACCAATCTTCCCTCAATTTCCCCGTGGGAGACTCCTCGTCCAGCTAAATCCCAAAGATCAAGAAGAGGCCGTAACTCCTCCACACCAAGACGCCTTCCTCTCAATAAGGATTAGAGGACTCCTTATATAATACATCCTAGACCATTCATCATATAAGTATTAGTGCACTTTGCACATGTTTTTCTTTTATTAAGTAATCTTTTGCAGGACATTCTGTTTTTGTCGCTGAAAATATACTCATAATTGTATTATTATTCTCCCCATCTGTTCTTGTACCTATCAGGATCCAATTTATAGATCCCAATGAGGGTGACACATTACGTCACAATATGTTGTGTTCTCCCCCTCTATTACCATACCACTTGAGCATTTTTGCTCTAACTCTCATGGTTAACAATATCATTAATTGTAATGTTTCTCATTTATGTTGTTTGTTCTCTGTTTTGATGATAGGTATTCCCCAGTATCTAAGAGGCATTCCATTAGGGGAGGGTGTCTTCTCTGGAACCCAGATGCTCCACCAAGGGAGGCTAAGTACCTACAGTTTCTCCCCACACAGGTTCTGTCAAAGCATACAGCAGGCTGATTTTCCTATGGTAGATGGCTGACCTATGTGTAGCTTCCTTTAATGTTAAGGGATTTCACGCCCCAGCTAAACGTAGCCAGATCTTTTCCCATATGAAAAATTAAAAATGCTCAGTCCTGATGCTTCAAGAAACTCACTTTAAGTTTAATAAATACCCTAATCTCTCCCGTTCCCTATTTCCGCAGTGGTTTCATTGTGGTTCGGAATCAGCAGCATCTAGAGGTGTTAGCATCGGGTTTCGGAGGGGACTCCCTTTCACATATGTGTCGCACATTCAAGATGCAGAGGGTAGATATATCCTACTGAAAGGAACTATCGCTAATCAACTGTACACCTTTGCTAATGTATTTGCCCCTAATGCTAATCAGGTTTCATGGCTAGTAGAGATGCTCTCCCTTTTAGAGTCATATAAGGAAGGTGTGGAACTGCTGGGAGGTGACCTTAACATAACATTGGATCCTTCATTAGACTCAACTTCCAAGAAATCTGCAATTTCTTTTAGAGCCCTAAAACACCTTAGAAAAAAATTGCAACAGAACACACTGATTGACGCTTGGCGTCTTTTCAATCCAACCAGACAGGACTACACCTTCTTCTCTTCACCTCACCAGTCCTATCACAGACTGGACTATATATTTGTATCCAAAGAACATCTCGGCCTGTGTACTCAGACTCATATTGGCAACATGATTCTTTCAGATCATGTGCCGGTTTTCTTAACCATACTTGCTCCTTCAATGGAACCTAGGGCATTTAGGTGGAAATTAAATGAACAACTTCAACAACACAGTCCTCACTAGGATAATTTTTCTCCTTTAATGCCCTCCCTGGAACTTCTCCACATATTTTGTGGGACACCCATAAGGCCTATATGAGGGGCCAATTCATTTGCAGCTATCTCTACATAAAAAATCCCTACTACAATCACACCTTGATGAACATTCTGAGGTGAAGGCAAGGCTGAAAAACATCCTCAACACGACCTCAGCAAAGTTTTACCTACATACACAGTACAAATACTATGCACACGGGGATAAAGCATCCAAATTTATGATGCAACGCATAAAACAAAGGAGATCCCATAATTATATCCATAAGATTAAAACCCCAGATAAAAGAGAAGTATTTACTACCCCAGAAATAGCTAAACAGTTCCAAAAATGTTACTACTCCCTATATAACATAAAGGAAACTAAGGATAGTACTAATAATTCCCCTCGCCCCCCCCACCCCAGAAAAATCAGTTGAGGCTTACCTTACCTCATTATCTTTACCGAAACTATTGGACATTCAATCCCAGACTCTCCAAGCACCATTTACACTAGATGAGATCATGGCAGCTATTAAACAGCTACCAAAAGGGAAAAGTTCAGGCCCAGATGGTTACCCCGCTTTATACTATCGGACATTTAGAAGTATACTAGGCCCCTACTTATTATCTGTTTATAATAGCTCCCTGTCTGGTGCCCCCCTCTCTTCGGATATGACCAGGGCAAATATCACGATTATTCTAAAGGAATGGAAAGATAGTTCTCTTTGTGCTAACTATCGCCCTATATCCTTACTAAATTTAGACTTGAAAATACTAGCAAAAATTTTGGCTACACGCCTTTCTGGTTTTCTCCCATCCTTAATTAAGAATGATCAAGTTGGCTTCGTCCGTGGTAGGGAGGGCAGAGATAACACTGCCAAGGTCTTGAATGCAATATATTATGCTAAAAAAAGAGGCCGTCCTCTGTTCCTCCTCAGCACGGACGCAGAAAAAGCCTTCGATAGGGTTAGCTGGGACTACATGATTGAAGTCCTTCGGGCCTTTAATGTCCCTGAACCTTATATTAAAGCTATATTGTCTTTATATACCAATGCATCAGCTTCTATTATCATAAATAATACGCAGTCCCCGACCTTCATTATCCGCAATGGCACCAGACAGGGATGCCCACTCTCACCATTGATCTTTGTGTTGGTCATGGAAACACTACTACAGTCGCTTAGAAATGAGAAAGGGATAGAGGGCATCAAAATGGACCAACAAGAGCATAAAGTGGTTCCAGATGACCTCCTGATACTGAATACCAATCCAACCAAAGCCCTCCCTCTAATATATAATATCCTGGAACAGTTTAGTCTTCACTCTGACTTTAAAATCAATATGAGCAAATCACATATTCTAAGCATTGACCTCCCCCCTTCTCTTAGGAAAGTCTTAAAAGATAGTTCCCCTTTTAATTGGGATACCCCCTACATTACCTACCTGGGAGTTAAGATTGGTCCAGACCCTACCACTTTATTCCATTTGAACTATTCCTCTCTCTTGAAATCGATAAGCGAACAATTGCTGGTATTAAAGAATCCCCCGCTTTCATGGTTTGGTAGGAAAAATATAGTCACTTCATTAGTATTACCTAGACTGACCTACCTACAACAGGTTTTGCCTATTCCAGTTCCCAAAACATACTATGTTAGACTTAAAAGGGAAATTAGCAAGTTTGTTTGGGATGGGAAGAGGGCTCGACTAGCTTGCTCTGTTCTCTGTAGACCGAAGGATAAAGGAGGGATTGGACTCCCAGATCCCGAGCTTTATGGGAAAGATGTGTCATTATCACGGGTAGTAGAATGGCTAACAGGCCCTATAGAAAAATCCTGGGTCTTCATGGAACAGTGTGACTTTGGCTCGAGTCTCTCTGGCCTTTTGGTGGGAATAGAAAAATTTCCTGCCCAAAATAAATCACTTAACCCAATTGTAAGGTCCACATTGTCAACATGGAAATGGCTCCAAAACACACAGTACATGATACCCCTCCCATAACCTTTACTTCAGATAAGAGATATCATAGCTCATCCTTCGTCTGACTTAAGAGACTGCCTACCTATATCAATTAGGAACTCCACTATCAAAGTTCTTTCCCTATTTGGGGAAGAGGGCAAGGTAATGAGCAACAAGGAGATCTTACACATTTTCCCAGAATGCAGACCCTTTCCACAACTGCTATCCTTTCTCCGGTCATTCATTACTAAAACTGTACAGATGAAATCTCTCTTACGACCACTAATGTGGTTTGAAAGCTTACTGATTGACCATTCTAGACATAGAAAACTAATATCTCAACTTTATAAAAAGTTTAGCTCACCCATAAATATGGCTAAACCAGCTTTTATAGGGCAATGGGAAAAAGACCTAGGTGTTGGTTTCTCTCAAGCAGAGATCTTTCAACTGTTATTAATTCCACACAGGTCGTCCAGATGTGTCCGTGCCCAGGAAAACAGCTATAAAGTCTTAACCCGTTGGTATAGGACTCCAGATGTCACTTGTAGATATAGTTTGTCTGGGTCGGATACATGTTGGCGATGTGTAGAACATGGAGGGTCATTCTACCATGTCTGGTGGTCTTGCCCACTTATACAGAAATGGTGAACTGAAATCTTTAAACTGGCCAACAAAATTTGCAGCTTAACGGTTCCAATGTCCCCCCAATTGACACTTCTAGGCTCCTGTCCTTCCTCCCATAGAGGGAAGCCCACTAAACTCTTTTATTGTATGTTAAGTGCAGCACATATACTTATTCCAAAATTCTGGTTGGCAACTGAGGTCCCTTCCATATCTCAATGGAAAGAGAAAGTAGATCAGATCTACAGATTTGAAGAGATAGCAGCTTGGGAAGACAGAAGGTTCTCACCCTTTAAAGCTAGCTGGAGTGCCTGGAGCAAATACAGGAACTTCACCTAGAACCCGGATAGGATAGTCCTCTCCCTGACAACCTTTATGTACTGAGACATAGAGCAATTCTATTTCCCCGCTGGGAAGTATCATAAACTGTCTGTGAACTGATATTTGACAGTAAGGAAAGTAATTAATGTAAGGTTCATTGCCTTTAATACCACCCACTGCTGGCAATTCTATTGTACTTACGCTGTCACTTAACCTGTCATCACTATAATCTGTTATCATGTACTTCATTTTTATGTCCTTCTTTTTTTTTTCAATAAAAAAATAAAATAAAATGTGAGCAACTCTGCTGTCATTGCGCAGGCACTGCAGCATGTAGTCTCTCATGTGTGCCAGGCTGCCCAGAGGTAAGGACAAGCTGTCCTCTGTGGGAGGTGTATCGTCATCGTCCTGCGTTTCCCCCCAGCCACGCACCAGTGATGGGCCCGAGCTGCATTGGGTGCTACCCCGCTGTGACCATGCTTCATCCTCATCCTCCTCCACCTCCTCCTCATCCTCGTCCTCCTCGTCCTCCAGTAGTGGGCCCTGGCTGGCCACATTTGTACCTGGCCTCTGCTGTTGCAAAAAACCTCCCTCTGAGTCACTTCGAAGGGACTGGCCTGAAAGTGCTAAAAATGACCCCTCCTCCTGTCCAGCATGTGCAAGGTGGAGTTCCACCTGGTGGGCACGTCGCATACTAGGCGGTGAGCGGGAAGGCCGAAGCTACGCTGTAGCGCAGACAGGCGAGCAGCGGCAGGATGTGAACGCCGGAAGCGCGAACAGACGGCCCACACTTTATGCAGCAGCTCTGACATGTCGGGGTAGTTGTGAATGAACTTCTGCACCACCAAATTCAGCACATGCGCCAGGCAAGGGATGTTCGTCAAACCGGCTAGTCCCAGAGCTGCAACGAGATTTCGCCCATTATCGCACACCACCAGGCCGGGCTTGAGGCTCACCGGCAGCAACCACTCGTCGGTCTGTTGTTCTATACCCCGCCACAACTCCTGTGCGGTGTGGGGCCTGTCCCCCAAACATATGAGTTTCAGAATGGCCTGCTGACGTTTACCCCGGGCTGTGCTGAAATTGGTGGTGAAGGTGTGTGGATGACTGGATGAGCAGGTGGAAGAAGAGGAGGAGGAGGCAAAGAATGTTGCCCTGCGATCCTTGGCGGCGGAAGGACGTGCGCCAAACAGCTCTCCGCCTGGGGCCCAGCCGCCACTACATTTACCCAGTGGGCAGTTAGAGAGATATAGCGGCCCTGGCCAGGCTTACTGGTCCACGTATCTGTGGTTAGGTGGACCTTGCCACAGATGGCGTTGCGCAGTGCACACTTGATTTTATCGGATACTTGGTTGTGCAGGGAAGGCACGGCTCTCTTGGAGAAGTAGTGCCGGCTGGGAACAACATACTGTGGGACAGCAAGTGACATGAGCTGTTTGAAGCTGTCTGTGTCCACCAGCCTAAATGACAGCATTTCACAGGCCAGTAGTTTAGAAATGCTGGCATTCAGGGCCAGGGATCGAGGGTGGCTAGGTGGGAATTTATGCTTTCTCTCAAATGTTTGTGAGATGGAGAGCTGAACGCTGCCGTGTGACATGGTTGAGATGCTTGGTGACGGAGGTGGTGTTGTTGGTGGTACATACTCTGTTTGCTGGGCGGCAGGTGCCAACGTTCCTCCAGAGGCGGAGGAAGAGGCCGAGGCGGCAGCAGCAGAAGAGGCAGAGGCGGCAGCAGCAGAAGAGGTAGCAGGGGGAACCTGAGTGACTTCCTAGTTTTTAAGGTGTTTACTCTACTGCAGTTCATGCTTTGCATGCAGGTGCCTGGTCATGCAGGTTGTGCTAAGGTTCAGAACGTTAATGCCTCGCTTCAGGCTCTGATGGCACAGCGTGCAAACCACTCGGGTCTTGTCGTCAGCACATTGTTTGAAGAAGTGCCAGGGAACTCCTTGAAGCTGCTTTTGGGGTGCTCGGTCCCAGATGGCGGCGGTCAATAGCAGGCGGAGTCTCTTGGCGGTGAGTGTTCTGCTTTTGCCCACTGCTCCCTCTTTTGCTACGCTGTTGGCTCGGTCTCACCACTGCCTCTTCCTCCGAACTGTGAAAGTCAGTGGCACGACCTTCATTCCATGTGGGGTCTAGGACCTCATCGTCCCCTGCATCGTCTTCCACCCAGTCTTGATCCCTGACCTCCTGTTCAGTCTGCACACTGCAGAAAGACGCAGAAGTTGGCACCTGTGTTTCGTCATCATCAGAGACATGCTGAGGTGGTATTCCCATGTCCTCATCATCAGGAAACATAAGTGGTTGTGCGTCAGTGCATTCTATGTCTTCCACCTCTGGGGAAGGGCTAGGTGGATGCCCTTGGGAAACCCTGCCAGCGGAGTCTTCAAACAGCATAAGAGACTGCTGCATAACTTGAGGCTCAGACAGTTTCCCTGGTATGCATGGGGGTGATGTGACAGACTGATGGGCTTGGTTTTCAGGCGCCATCTGTGCGCTTTCTGCAGAAGACTGGGTAGGAGATAATGTGAACCTGCTGGATCCACTGTCGGCCACCCAATTGACTAATGCCTGTACCTGCTCAGGCCTTACCATCCTTAGAACGGCATTGGGCCCCACCAAATATCGCTGTAAATTATGGCGGCTACTGGGACCTAAGGTAGGTAGTTGGTACACTAGGACGTGTGGCTGTGGCAGAACGGCCACGTCCTCTCCCAGCACCAGAGGGTCCACTAACACCACCACGACCATGTCCGGGTCCGCGTCCCTTACTAGATGTTTTCCTCATTGTTACCGTTCACCACAATAAGAAAAATATTATTTGGCACAATGTATTGAATTCAAATTCAGGCCTTTTTTTTACAGACACCTAACACTATCTGGCTATCTTTTTAGGTACCGTATTACACTAATAAAGGCACAGCAGTAACGACAGATTTAGCTGAATATAAATTTGAGGCCTAGTATTTAGGCGCTGGATGACAGGTATACGTTTACGGACAGAATTAGACTTGGAAATGCACGGTAGCGTGTGAAGTTATTGTGGATGACCCTATCAGCACCTTGAATCTAATATACCCTTTTATGGATAGATTTAAAGTAGGTCTGATACAGCAGAAACCACTAATTTAGGAAATTGCTAAGTTGGGAATTGTATTTCAACCCAGAACAAAAACTGTGCTTTGACGGACACAAAATAACTTGACCAGCTACAGCAATAACCACAGATTTAGATGAATATAAATTTGAGGCCTATTATTTAGGCGCTGGGTTACAGGTATACGTTTACAGACAGAATTAGACTTGGAATTGCACAGTAGCGTGTGTGTGAAGTTATTGAGAATGACCCTATCTGCACCTTGAATCTAATATACCCTTTTAGGGATAGATTTAAAGTAGGCCTGATACAGCAGAAACCACTAATTTAGAGAATTGCTAAGGGCTCTTTCACACTTGCGTTCTTTTCTTCCGGCATAGAGTTCCGTCGTCGGGGCTCTATGCCGAAAGAATCCTGATCAGTTTTATCCTAATGCATTCTGAATGGAGTGAAATCCGTTCAGGATGCATTAGGATGTTTTCAGTTCCAGAATGGAATGTTTTTTGGCCGGAGAAAATACCGCAGCATGCTGCGCTTTTTGCTCCGGCCAAAAATCCTGAAGACTTGCCGCAAGGCTGGATCCGGAATTAATGCCCATTGAAAGGCATTGATCCGGATCTGGCCTTAAGCTAAACGTCGTTTCGGTGCACTGCCGGATACGACGTTTAGCTTTTACTGAATGGTTACCATGGCTGCCGGGACGCTAAAGTCCTGGCAGCCATGGTAAAGTGTAGTGGGGAGCGGGGGAGCAGCATACTTACCGTCCGTGCGGCTCCCGGGGCGCTCCAAAGTGACGTCAGGGCGCCCCAAGCGCATGGATCACGTGATCGCATGGCACGTCATCCATGCGCATGGGGCGCTCTGACGTCATTCTGGAGCGCCCCGGGAGCCGTACGGACTGTAAGTATACCGCTCCCCCGCTCCCTACTACTACTATGGCAACCAGGACTTTAATAGCGTCCTGGCTGCCATAGTAACACTGAAAGCATTTTGAAGACGGATCCGTCTTCAAATGCTTTAAGTTTACTTGCGGTTTTCTGGATCCGGCGTGTAATTCCGGCAAGTGAGAAAGAGGCCTAAGTTGGGAATTGTATTTCAACCCAGAACAAAAACTGTGCTCTGACGGCCACAAAATAACTTGACCAGCTACAGCAATAACTACAGATTTAGATGAATATAAATTTGAGGACTATTATTTAGGCGCTGGGTGACAGGTATACGTTTACAGACAGAATTAGACTTGGAATTACACACTTGGTGACAGCTTGCCCCTGATGTAGGATATAGCCAAAAAATAACCACACTATTGATGGTTAAATGCACTTGGTAACAGCTTGCCCCATATGTAGGATATAGCCAAAAAATAACCACACTATTGATGGTTAAATGCACTTGGTGACAGCTTGCCCCTGATGTAGGATATAGCCAAAAAATAACCACACTATTAATGGTTAAATGCACTTGGTGACATCCTGCCCCATATGTAGGATATAGCCAAAAAATAACCACACTATTGATGGTTAAATGCACTTGGTGACAGCTTGCCCCTGATGTAGGATATAGCCAAAAAACAACCACACTATTGATGGTTAAATGTACTTGCTGGCAGCTTGTGCTGGCGCACCACAAGACACAAAATGGCCACCGATCACCCAAGAAAAAAGTGACTGAAAAACGCTCTGGGCAACCTAAAAACAGTGAGCAATTCAATAGCAGCAGTTCAATGATCCACAGCTGTAGATCGATCACTGACTTAAGTGTTTTGGAGAAGTTAATCACTGCCTAATCTTGCCCTAACAGTTGCAGCTGCAACCTCTCCCTACACTGTTCAGAGCAGAGTGACGTGTGGCGCTACGTGACTCCAGCTTAAATAGAGGCTGGGTCACATGCTGCACTGGCCAATCACAGCCATGCCAATAGTAGGCATGGCTGTGATGGCCTCTTGGGGCAAGTAGTATGACGCTTCTTGATTGGCTGCTTCGCAGCCTTTCAAAAAACGCCAAGAAAGCGACAAACACCGAACCCGAACCCGGACTTTTACGAAAATGTTCGGGTTCGGGTCTGTGTCACGGACACCCCAAAATTCGGTACGAACCCGAACTATACAGTTCGGGTTCGCTCATCCCTATTTATGGCCTTTCTATGTTCATATAGTTGGTCCAACATAAGGAGGGTGGAGTTCCAACGGGTGGAAACGTTGCATATCTGCCGATGTTGAGTAATAAAGGTACAGAAAAAAGAAAGGATGTTAGGAAGACCTTAAAACAAGGAAAATCCCACTCGCAAGGCGCCAACGGTAATGGGGCTAGGAGATATTGAAATGTGGAATATTGTTTCTAAAGGGAAAGAAAGAAGGCGGAGAGAAGAGAAAGAGAGAGAAAAAAATATATATTTTTGGGGGTAGTGAGGACAACAGTAGTAGGGGAGGCTGCACACAAAAAATAATTATTAGTGTTAACACCAGGTTAAACACTTAGATAGCGAGAAGATGAGTTTATGTGTAAGATTTGGTCTATAATGTTGGTGACCTTCAGAACTTCTAAATACACATAGATAGCGCCTAATCCCCACAAACATAAAACTACATACAAAAGCGCAATGGGATATAGCGATATCCCTAAAAGACGAATAATCAGCGATAGCCGTAAATGATAGTAAATGATAAGTTATTTTGGTGGGGTGCTGTCAAACAGGTATAAATGCACCTGTGACAGTGACCTCCCAAGTAAGAGAAACACAAAGGAATAAATATCAGTGTTTATAATTTGAAGTGAACTAGGCTACTCACTTCACTGGGGGGGCTGTCACATAGGTCAGGTGTCGCAACTACCTAGGACAGTGAACCACCCTGGCCTGGGTCGCTGTATTTCACTTGAATAAACAAGTAAATCAATAAGGGCAGTTGTTACTCACTTCACTGGGGGGCTGCCAAACAGGTGTAGTGCAAATTACCTGAGACAGTACCCCCCCCCCCCCCCCCCCGGCCGAGTCTGCTTCTCACGGTCCTCAATTGGAAAATTAGTGTCTTCACTCTTAAAATAGATTTCTTCAAGTACTTCAATAAGGCTCAACGCGTTTCAGGGTTATGCAAAACCCCTTCCTCAGGAGCAAGGTATTGTCATGGACAGTGTACAGAAAACAAGACAAAGCAACATGCATATATGACTCACTGGATCCAAAGCTAAGGAACAAAAAGGGAGACCCCTGCACAAGACCTGAGACTTTCCCTGGCTGCTCAGCCTATGCAAAGATCCCAGAGGTGGATGGTTGCATATCCACGTACCTCGACTATATAACCCCTGAACACCCTACAATAGTGAGGGGACACGACCACCGGCTCCCTACACCAGACACGGAGGGAGTCAGGGTCACCTGGGATCCAGCAAACAGAAAATAACAGATAAATGTTCAGCACTTAACTTTGTAGCAGACTGCAAAACAGGATCAGCATGCACACACACTCCAGGAAGTAGTATAAGCCGCCCAGTAATGCATTATGGGGAGGAATTTAAAGGGAAGCAATCAGTCCAACTACATGACAGCTGAGAGAGGCTAACGAGATGAGGAACTGAACAGCACAACAAAGAAAACTCAAGGAGGAAGTTCTGAAAGGCTTCTGTCAGAGCTTCTCAGCTGTCTGGTTGTGACAGGTATTCAGTAATACATAAAATCACACAAACTTACATATTAAATAGGTTCCTCTCACCAATGTCTCTAATTCCCGCGCTCAGGGGATGAAAAAGGGTGGGAAATCGCATTCAAACACCGCCTCCGGTCGGTGGAACGCATCCAGAATACGGAAATCACGTATCTGCCACGACTTCCGGTTTTGTGGAACGCATGCCGGCTCAGGGGAACGTCACTTCCTGTCACTGTGCGCTCCAACTAATGGAACACACCGGCATGGGGAGAGAAGAAAGGGGAGGGACGCCTTTCAATGTCGGCGTCCATCTCTTTCTGCCAGTCGCCTGCTGATGGGATCTAGGGGGAGAAGAGGATTAAAAAATATATATCTACTTCCTATCAGATTATTTAAAATTATATATAGGACCCCCCAATAAAAGTTGTTTTAAGATTTGGGGAGTTATTATATTATATTATATAGTTATACTGCATAGGTAAGAAAATGTAATATAATGTATTAAGGGAAGATATAATATACACCGGAGGCGGTGTTTGAACGCGATTTCCCGCCCTTTTTCGTCCCCTGCGCGCGGGAATTAGAGACATTGGTGAGAGGAACCTATTTAATATGTAAGTTTGTGTGATTTTATGTATTACTGAATACCTTGCTCCTGAGGAAGGGGTTTTGCATAACCCCGAAACGCGTTGAGCCTTATTAAAGTACTTGAAGAAATCTATTTTAAGAGTGAAGACACTAATTTTCCAATTGAGGACCGTGAGAAGCAGACTCGGCCGGGGGGGGGGGGGGGGGTACTGTCTCAGGTAATTTGCACTACACCTGTTTGGCAGCCCCCCAGTGAAGTGAGTAACAACTGCCCTTATTGATTTACTTGTTTATTCAAGTGTAATACAGCGACCCAGGCCAGGGGGGTTCAATGTCCTAGGTAGTTGCGACACCTGACCTATGTGACAGCCCCCCCAGTGAAGTGAGTAGCCTAGTTCACTTCAAATTATAAACACTGATATTTATTCCTTTGTGTTTCTCTCACTTGGGGGGTCACTGTCACAGGTGCATTTATACCTGTTCTACAGCCCCCCACCAAAGTAAGTTATCATTTAGTATTATTTACGGCTATCGCTGATTATTTGTCTTTCAGGGATATCGCTATATCCCATTGCGCTTTTGTATGTAGTTTTATGTTTGTGGGGATTAGGCGCTATCTATGTGTATTTAGAAGTTCTGAAGGTCACCAACATTATAGACCAAATCTTACACATAAACTCATCTTCTCGATGTTGAGGAATGCCATTCTGCCTTTGCAGCTCAAGGAGAGTGTGCTTTGCATTGTATGAGTGGCTGAAGTGCATGCAGTTTCCTGGCCATTTTAAGGATGCTGTCACGACTGTGACTGATCCAGACAGGTCTGGGAGGAGAAGGTCGCAGCGACTTGCTACTTGCGATAGCTTGTGAGTTTGCACCGTGGTTCAGGGTATGTCATCCGGGTTTTGCCTTGTGAACCTTTTTGTCCTGACTGGGAGTTTGTTGGCATCCTTCTCAGGTGAGTCCTGTCTGCCACTCCCAGCTACTATATTAGTTTCAGTTTCACTTGCAGTCATTGCCAGATATAGTCCTTACTTCCAGTGCTATTCTGACCTTTGAAGGAGATCGTTTGATGGTATTGCTGTGGAGCTCTTGTCTGGCGTGGACTGTCGTTATTGGGATCACCTTCTCTGCTCGTAACTGGATAAGTCTATCTATGTTATAGATTGTTTGTTTGTTTGTTTGTTGCTGTCTTCCCCTGTTGTTCTCCTAGACATGAGTGATGGTGACTAGTGCTCCCATCTGCCTTTCCCCAGTCTAGTCTTGTTAGGGTGACTGAAGGTTTAGGCATCCTGCTCGCCGCACGGGTTCACACCCCGTCTAGGGTATCAGGGCAGACAGGTGCCAGCTTAGGGTTAGTCAGGGGTGACCGTTCTATTTCCCATCCGTAGATAAGGGTCCCCCTTCCCCTCCGTCTGGTGTGACACGACTGCTGCTGGGATAGCGGTCATGACAGATGCCTTGTAGATTGGTGGAAGACTTCAGGAACCGCTTTACAACCATATTAACCACGTGTGCCTTGCATGGTGCAGGGCACATGGCTCTGCCCTTCTTGATGCAGTGCCGACACTATTTCTTCCTGTTGTCAGTGACCATGGTTCCGATTTTGAGTTGTCGAGGAGAAAGCTAGGATTTGATTTCTTGATGGAGGACGCAGAGCAGTTCTTCCCCTATGTGACTAGATTTGCCCAGGCAAACTAGGTGCAGAACAGCCTGACACCACTGTGCCATGCACATGTGGTATACTGGAGGAGCACTCTGAATTGTCTCTGCAGTGGGTTCTGAGGACAAGGTGGAGGATGAAGAGGCAGAGGCGGACATTGTCACAGAACTAATTTGAGTGAGAATGTGGAGGTGGCAGCGGCGTCACCTGGCAAAGTTGCTGGTGTGGCTGGGCAGGAACCACATTTTTCCAGTGGGCCATAATACCATCAGTTGTCAGAAAGGTGCGGAGTCCACCACTTGGAAAGGGAGGGACTGCAGCACCAGCAACTTGGCCAGGATCACGTTCAGCTTCTGCGCCGTCAGATGAGTACACACGTACTGCTGTCTTTTTTCAATCGCTTTGATGATCAATTGCTGATGGGGAGGAGAAGGAGCAGGAGCATCAGGACCAGTATATGATGGGAAGGAAAGACAGCTCCCTTCGGCTGAGGTCATGGAGCCTTAACTGCAGTAAAAGGGGTGCTGGCCACTGGGTGATGCAGCGGTTGCTGCCTAATGCTGTACCACTACATTAGAACCACATATTTCCCAGGCCACTTCATGGTGACGTTGCATGTGTTGACGCAGGGCCATGGTGCCAATGCTTCAGCTTCTTCCCACAGGTCAAATGGACATGTTCACCTCCTCCAGCGGCTTGATGAAAAAACTGACACACCACTGAGTATGGCATCTTCCCCCCAACACTCTGCGCTGACTGCCTTCTACTGCTGCCTCTGTGAACCCCTTCCAGACAGGTAGGCTCCTGTGAAGCGCGCGCTCTACCCCTGGCACGTTCCGATGCAACTCTCATCATCACTACTTGCCCGCCTACTAGAGGAAGCAGTGGATCTCTCCTCCAGATCTTAGCTGGGCCGTAGCTCCTGACTGTCCTCTAGAAGCTTGTCCTCGCTGAAAAGTGGAGTTGAGCCTACGGCATATAATACTTCTTGCGGGATACTTCTGAGGGAACTGAAAATTACAGACGAAGGTTCAGGACAGGTGGGGGCACAGGGCGTGCTCCCAGGCCATGCCAACTAAGTGGCATGTCAGAGGAACCCACCGACTCTTGGCTGGGGGTGTCTGATGTCACTTGCGACAAAGTCAAAAACTGAGTCAGCCATTCAAGCACCATTAATTAGCTGGTCAAGACACGACTGCTAGATGACACAGGGAGCACAGGCCTGTCGCTGCGACTCCTGCTGCCACCCCCCCCTTCTTCTACTGCTATTTCTGCCTGCGCCAAAAACATTTTTCCCACTGTCACTTGTCTGTCTGACATAATGTAAAATAAATGAATAAATGAAATTAAAAGTAAATTAATACACCCAAAAAATGACTGTGTAACAATGTAAGTTCACCGCAGAACGGCTAATAGAAGCACTTAGACTTCATATAAATACACCCCAAAACAGGCTGTAACCCAAAAACATTTCAACACAGCAGCTAATAGATGATTTGGCAGTCCCTAAGGAAGAAACTCAGCATTCACTGGGCAATTTGCACAAAACAGGCTGTATCTAAAAAAAAAATTCACCACAGAACAGCTGATAGATCATTTGTCAGTCCCTACTGAAGAAACTCAGTATTCACCTGGCAATTTGCGCAAAACATGCTGTATCCGCAAAAAAATTCACCACAGAATGGCGAATAGACGTACTTATATTTCCTATAAATACACCCCAAAAATGGCTGCCTAACAATGTAAGTTCACCACAGAATGGCTAATAAGACGCTCTTGTATATTCTATAAATAAACCCCAAAAATGGCTATATAACAATGTAAGTTCATCGCAGAATGACTAATAAGACGTACTTAGATTCCCTCTTAATACACCCCAAAACTGGTTGTATTATACAGCACTTTCACCACAATAACAAGAAAGGTTTGCTGGAATTACTGAGCTATCATTATAGTGCAATTTTGATAACCAATTAGTGCAGCAAGGTGTAATAGTAATCACTCCTATTACTCAGGCTTTACACTCCCCTATCGGACCATGCTCTCTGCCTATAGTGTAGATGATTCTTCCCTATCCTTTCCCTACACTTTGAATGATCTTTCCCTGAACTTCTAAGGCTACTTTCACATTTGCATTCAGAGCGGATCTGTCTGAGACGGTTCACTCATATAATGCAGACGATGGATCCGTTCAGAACGGATCCGTCTGCATTATATTGTAAAAAAAATTCTAAGTGTGAAAGTAGCTGCAAACGGATCCGTCCAAACTTTACCTTGAAAGTCAATGGGGGGACGGATCCATTTGAAAATTGAGCCATATGGTGTCAAATTCAAACGGATCCGCCCCCATTGACTTTAATTGTAAGTCTAGACGGATCCGTTTGCCTCCGCACGGCCAGGCAGACACCCGAACGCTGCTTGAGCGGAGCGGAGCCCAAATGCTGCCAGACTGATACATTCTGAGCGGATCCGCATCCACTCAGAATGCATTAGGGCTGGACGGATGCGTTCGGGGCCGCTTATGAGAGCCTTTAAACGGAACTCACAAGTGGAGCCCCGAACGCAAATGTGAAAGTAGCCTAAAATGTTTTTTTTGGGCAGAATAAAGTCTTTCCTAACACTGTCCCTAGCGCCTGTCCCGTCTCTCCCTGCACTAAGTCCACTGGAAAATGGCAGCAACCAAGATGGCTGAGGCCATTTATAGGGCTGTGACATCACAGGGGCTGGCTTGCTGCTCATTGGCTTTATGCAGGGTATTGTGGGTGATCCCTCATTTCCAGAGTTCTTAGCTCCATGTTCTAACATGTGCAGCAGCCATTTTAGGAAAAATTTGATTCGTTACCACAAAGCATGAGGAAATTCGACTTCGGTGCAAATCAAATTTTCCCTGAAATTCGGATTAAATTCCACTTCGTCAACTTCTATTCGCTCATCTCTAGTCATACCTGCACCTATGTGATATAACAGTTCATCAATATCTAGAACCCCGATAACTGTTTAATTTCTAAATATGTCTAGTTCTCCATAAAAAGTAAAACATATTAAAAGAACATTAGAATGTAAAACAAAATTAAAAAATAAATCTTGTTTGTGTAGCATAACAGGTTTGATTCATAAACAGAAGCTCTAGGGCCTTTGTTTATATCCTCTAATCTGGTCCACCAACCATTATATGCCTTTTATACTACTGTAGCTTCTTATGTGATAGAAGAGCTGTTAGATACAAGTACTCAAACAAGTAAATTAGAATAGCTTGACTGTTTAACGTTAAAGTAATTTCTCAACTTTACCAGTAAGCTTCTGTAAGGTATCAAATCCATGCTTAAGTGAGATTATATCCAAGAATGGAACAGTTCCATCTTCAAACCTGAAAAAATATAATACATGTAAAACAAGTGCTGTTCTTAACCTCTTATTACACAGTCACAAAATGATATAGTAGATTTAGAAAACGTGATTAAAATTTACTTTTTATTTTTATTCTAACAAAACATTGAAAGTACAGTAGATAGCGGATGCCACCCTGTGAAGGCAAAATCATTACTGACTCTATCATATTATTTGGACTCCAGTTTATATCAGAACAAATATATGGACCACTTTTCCACATAACTGTTGAATAAAAAGAAATATTTTATTTCAGTAAGGTATGTGGCTAAGGAAATGAAAGGAAAAGCTATATACTGTATATTTTGGGCAGAAAAAAACTTGAAGGAGTTTTCTGTGATGAGACAATTCAGCAAAGAATATTGTTTATAGATGACCTAGAGGCCAATAAACATGTGTTGTATTTATACTTAAAAAATGCTTATCGCCAGATATGCCTGAAATAACATAAAAATATTATCACTGCTGTTCTTGAACATTCTTTACTATATCCACCTCAGTAAATGTGCCAAGGTGGATACACATGCTCATTCTTATTATTTTTCTGCTCCACAGGGTATGCAGAGTGATCCGTGGTATAAATGCAAAAAAGTCCATAATAATAGCTGTATTTAACTACAAACAAGACAACTGTCTTTCAGACAACTAATTTAACATGATTGTGCACATCTAGCCAAAACCATTATTTTACATCATATCTAAGAAAGATGAAGAAAACGTATTTGAATGACAATTAGAAGGTTATTACTTTGTGATCTCTATTTCCCAGGTGTTCCCCAACCTGCAAATCTGTTGTTCTGTCAGGTCTATTGGTTAGTACAAAAAACAAAACTAGGGCAAAAATTCAAGCAAAAAATAAATTACACTCAGCAAAAATATGAATGCAACACTACTTTCGGTTTTGCTCCCATTTTGCATGAGTCAACTCAAAGATCTGAAACATTTTCTACATACTGTAGGAAGGCGCAGGGGTCCGTCATTGATGGGTGTGTGATAGGAACCGATAGTTTTGTGTGTCAGCAGCAGCTAGGCTGGCTGACACAGTGTTTTTTACTTAGTGTGGCTGCAAAGCCGATCTGGGACGGTCCTTATTGGGAGCAGCCAAAGAGCAGGGTGGGTGGCTGTTCCCCACGTTCCAGGCCAGGTTTTGGGCTGGGAATAAAAACCCAGCCAGCAGTCACAGCTGTGTGTGGATTACCCTGCAATTTCATAGTGGAGCTGTGAAGCACTGTGGTCTTGGGTTCCAACCAGTTGGTAGCGTGCTGGAGATCCGCACGCTGAAAATCAGGCGCCCTAAAGCCTGCTGTGGACAGCTGTGGATTGCCATGGACAAAACAGTCCGCCAGGTGACACGTTTGTGCTGTGGACTTTGTGTGGTGTGAATTAACACCAGGACTCGGCACAGTGTTTTTGCTTAATTGCTTTTTTGTAAATAAACACTGAACTTTTGCTTTACTACCGTGTTCTTGCCTCTGTACTGCTTTGTGCTTACCCTGTCTACCAGAGAAAATCCCTACAATACACAAAAGACCCATTACTCTAATATATTGTTCACAAATCTGTCTTAATCTGTGTTAGTGAGCACTTCTCCTTTGCCGAGATAATCCATCCCACCTCACAGGTGTGGCATATCAAGGTGCTGATTAGACAGCATGAATATTGCACAGATGTGCCTTAGACTAGCCACAATAAAAGATCACTCTGAAATGTGCAGTTTGTTCACATAGCACAATGCCACAGATGTTGCAACATTTGAGGGAGCGTGCAATTGGCACACTGACTGCAGGAATGTCTACCAAAGCTGCTGCCCATGCAATGAATGTTCATTTCTCTACCATAAGCTGTCTCCAAAAACGCTTCAGAGAATTTGGAAGTACATCCAACAGGCCTCACAACTGCAAACCACATGTAACCACACCAGCCCAGGACCTCCACATCCAGCATGTTCACCTCCATGATCGTCTGAAACCAGCCACTTAGACAGCTGCAGCAACAATCAGTTTGCATAACCAAAGAATTTCAGCACAAACTCTCAGAAACCGTCTCAGGAAAGCTAATCTGCATGCTCGTCATCGTCATCGGGTTCTGGACCTGACTGCAGTTCGTCGTCGTAACTGACTTGAGTGGGCAAATGCTCACATTCAATGGTGTCTGGCACATTGGAAAGGTGTTCTGTTCACGGAGAAGTCCCGGATTTCACTGTTCAAGGCAGATGGCAGACAGTGTGTGTGGCGTTGTGTGGGTGAGCGGTTTGCTGACTTCAACATTGTGGATCGAGTGGCCCATGGCAGCGGTGAGGTTATGGTATGGGCAGGCATATGTTATGGACAACGATCACAGGTGTATTTTATTGATGGCATTTTGAATGGACAGAGATACTGTGATGAGATCTTGAGGCCCATTGTTGTGCCATTCATCCACGACCATCACTTCATGCTGCAGCATGATAATGCATGGCCCCACATTGCAAGGATCTGTACATAATTCCTGAAATCTGAAAACATCCCAGTTCTTGCATGGCCAGCATACTCACCGGACATGTCACCCATTTAGCATGTTTGGGATGCTCTGGATCGGCGTATACGACAGCGTTTTCCAGTTCCTGCCAATAGTGATGGCCAGTTCGCAGTGTTTGCCGACGAACACGTGCGATCTGCCATCTTTATTCCCAAGCCCGGCGATGCAGAGGTAAGTCATTACCTGTGCCTGCGCCGCGAGCCGCTCTGAAACACATGCGGTCACCGGGAGCAGGCTCGATGAAGGCTGTTCTCAGAACTGCCTGCTCCCGGTGACCGCATGTGTTTCAGAACGGCTTGCGGTGCAGGCACAGGTAAGGACTTACCTCTGCATCACTGGGCTGAGGAATAAAGATGGAAGATCACATGTGTTCGTCGGCGAACACTGCGAATTGGCCATCACTGCCTGACAATATTCAGAAACTTTGCAGCGCTATTAAAGAGGAGTGGACCAACATTCCACAGGCCACAATCAACAACCTGATCAACTCTATGTAATGGAGCTGTGTTGCACTGCGTGAGGCAAATGGTAACAACACCAGATTCTGACTGGTTTTCTGACTCCCCCTGCCCCCCAGTAAGGCAAAACTGCGCACATTTCAGAGTGCGCTTTTATTGTGGGCAGTCTAAGGCACACCTGTGCAATATTCATGCTGTCTAATCAGCACCTTGATGTGCCACACCTGTGAGGTGGGATGGATTATCTTGGCAAAGCAGAAGTTCTCACTAACACAGATTTAGACAGATTTGTCAACAATAATTGAGAGTAATGAGTTTTTTGTGTATGTAGAAAATGTTTCAGATCTTTGAGTTCAGCTCATGCAAAACGGGAGAAAAACCAAAAGTGTTGCGTTTATATTTTTGCTCAGTGTATATGCAAGCTAAGTGGGAAGCACTCTATATTTGGCGACACATAAAGGTAAAAATAATAATAAAAATAATAATATTTTATTAAATAGCACACTAATTGTTAAAATATTAAAACTGAATAAACAATACAATAATATAACATACAGTACTGATCAAAAGTTTAAGACCACTTGAAAAATGGCAAAAAAACATATTTTACATTGATTGGATCTTAACAAGGTTCTAAGTAGAGCTTCAACATGCAACAAGAAGAAATAGAACTGAGACAAAGCATTTTTTGAGCATTCAATTAATTGAAGATAACGATTAAACTGAAACAGGCTGTTTTTCAGCTGATCAAAATTTTAGGACCACATGCCTTTAAAAGGCCAAATTTGTGCAAAGATGTGGATTCATTGTCATTTTCTGTCAGGTAGTCACACGTTGCGATGACAAAGGCAAAAAAAACTCTCCCTTTTTGAACGTGGTCGGGTTGTTGAACTACATAAGACTGGGTTTTCAACAGGACAACGCTACAGTACACAATGCCCACAGGACAAGGGACTTCTTCCAGGAGAATAAAATCACTCTTTTGGCCCATCCTGCATGTTCCCCTAAATCCAATTGAGAACCTTTGGGGATGGATGGCAAGGGAAGTTTACAAAAATGGACAACAGTTCCAGACAGTAGATGGCCTTCGTGCGGCCGTCTTCACCACTTGGAGATGTTCCTTCTCACCTCATGGAAACGCTTGCATCAAGCATTCCGAAACAAATTTTTGAAGTGATAAACAATAACGGCGGAGCTACTCATTACTGAGTTCATGTTTAGAAGTTGGATTTCTGTTTTGGGGGGTGTGGTAAGGTGAACAGAAAAGTGTATGGTAAAGTCCTGGAAGGGGTGTATATCCCACCCAGCTTCCTCAACTGGGTGAGGTTAAAATGGTCTCAGCAATGTGTAGGTTGCTGAGACAGTTGTTAAGTTTATTGACTGGATTTTATTGGACTGGGAGAAGGTAGGATTGGTAGAGGGACCTCCCCAGTCCACCCCTTTCCGGGACAGGTTTTCCCCTAGCCTGAGGGATCCCAGCTGAAGCCAGCTGGGATCATCAAGGGGAAATAAAGCACAGTCCAGGCTGTAAATCCTGGGAGAGTAATGCCTGGAGAAAGTCTGGGAAGCTGGCTGCCCTGCTGGCTAGAGAAACCGAATTCTCTGTGTGAATGGTGTTCAATAGGTGAGTTAGGAACTTCACTGTATTAGCCAGAACCCAGATGGGCAGGTGTTTATTTTAGTTTGGGTTATATTTTGTGGTGTTGGACCTTCACCGTACCCAGTGAATTATAACTGGGGTTGCCTGTATTGCCGGAGTGTGATAAATAAAGCAACATTTGGACTTTAACCCTGTGGTCAGCAAGAGAATCTGTCATTGCCACCCTACCTGAGAGTGTAACCCCTTACAGGGGGTTTAGTTTTTTTTGGGAGGTGTGGTCCTAAACTTTTGATCAGCTGAAAAAGAGCCTGTTTCAGTTTATTCGTTGTTTCCATTAAATTGAATGCTCAAAAAATGTTTTGTCTCGCTCCCATTTCTTCTTGTTGCATGTTAAAGCTCTACTTGGAACCTTGTTAAGATCCAGCCTTGCTAAATATGATTTTTTGCCATTTTTCAAGTGGTCTTAAACTTTTGATCAGGACTGTATGAGCAGTGAAATGGAGAGTGTCAATGTTCATTCATTAGATGCCATGTCATCCTAATAGCGCTAACATACATTTTCCACGTCTAAGTGACCAGTCTTGTCGTGCCCAATAAAACAAGAATGAGACCTCCAGGTAGCATGCAATACAGTAACTGGTTCAAAATGCCATGGGATAAATGCTTGTTTCAAATTGAGGAAGGGGTATTTTTTAACCCCTAAAACACATCTGACACTGAACATTGAGGGTTAAAAGAATAGCGGTTACAAAGATAATCCGAGATTACCTACAACAAAAGAGTGCAAGGCATTTTTTTCAGCTGTTATACTATCACGACCGGCGTGCTGATCACATACGTGACGCAAAGGGAGGGAAAAGGGAAGGCCCTGTCCAAGGGTGACGCCTAACTCACCAAGAGGCTGGCACCTGACTGCCCTGACGTCCCTAGACGGGTTTTTCACCCATACGCTGATCACGTGCCTAAACCCTGGCTTTCCTTAAGATGAGCCCTAAGTAGTGAATAGGGCTGTGGGAAAACTAGTCCGCACCACTAACACTAAAGGGAAACACCAGGGAGAGGACAGACAATACTGACTAAACATATAATCCCAGGTGGGTGACAACAGCGGACAACAAAAGACCAACAGGGATCCGGAGGGTAATGC